>NC_136499.1:82885571-83185571 GCF_053919585.1 Euprymna scolopes
AAAGTCCTGTGGCGACCAGGAAGTAGGAGCAGGACAGTGTAGTCTGGCAGCTCCTAGCTGCAACCTGGCACATAGGCAGTGGGTGCCAGATTCAGTCGCTAACCTCACGGACCGAGGCAGAAAGAGTTTTTCGGCAGCTGCATCCATGACTGAGCAGCCCTGTTTAGGATCCACTCTGCTCACCCCAGTAGGGGAGGGGGGTTAGAAAAGGTACCCCTAAAAATAGCCTGCCTTAAAAAAACCCGTTTGGACTACCGCATCCAGAGGGATCACCACCACGCGGTCGGAAAAAGAAAGAAAACTTACGCCTATATTTTGGAACCTGGAATGTGAGGACCCTCATGGACAACAAAACAAGTGATCGACCCGAAAGAAGAACTGCCATTATCTCAAGAGAGCTAAGGAGGTTCTAAATTGACATAGCTGCGCTCTCTGAAACCCGACTGGCTGACGACGGGCAACTGAGGGAGGAGAAAGGCGGGTACACCTTTTTTTGGAAAGGAAGGCCTGCAGAAGAGCCACGTATCCATGGCGTGGGCTTTGCTATAAAGAACAGCCTCATCCGCCACCTCAATGAGCCCACTTGCAGGCAGCCAAATGGCCACTGTGATTAGTGCGTATGCTCCAACACTTGATGCACATGATGAAATAAAAGAGACCTTTTATGCTGACCTTGACACCATTTTATCCGGGGCCCCCCAAGGGGGACAAGATAATCCTACATATATATATACACACACACACACACACACACACATATATATATATTAGAAATATACATACCGGATTTGTTTTAAAAAACACCATTTTTTTAATTTTCAAAATGACCCGATTTTGTAGTTGTTCTACCTTATCATATTCGTATTGTACCTGAAGAAAAACAAATAATAGTATTAGCAGAGGCATCAGGAATACAAGAATGTTGGAAATGTGGAAAAGAGCAAGGACGAGGAAATCTATTGGAAATTTTAGAAATGGTTAATTTTATTCAGGATTCACTTATGTTTCCATAAAACAAAAACAAAAAATCATATACAATCCCAATTCAATATTAATAATGTTTTTAAATGTTTAAGCAGTTTAATCTTTTTCTCTCCATTTTATTTTTTATTTTGTTGGATTTTAACCCCACTTGGCATTTTCATCGTCTTCACAAACATATTATCCACCCATCTTTGTTTCTTATGAAAAAAAAATGGACGCAAAAAGTTAAAGTAAAAATTCTATTTATAAATTTTGTCCTAATGTATTCTTTCTGTTCTCTCATGTCACATGTTATTCTTACGTTTGAAATACAATTAGTTGTTGAAGAAATCATTTTTTGTGTTAGAGTTATGTTTGAAATATCACTTGCTTTTAGTTTGTCATACTTAAGTTATTTCAACGATTACACTCAAGATATAAAATTTGTCTTCGACTACTACACTTGGACACATCTTGGAAATGGATGTGTTTTTGTCTACTCGTTTATTTTTGTTATTTCATCGCAATACACGACATCCATGAAATCTACATTATTTTATTCTCCCAAGTGAGTAATATTCCTAGCAGTGTTTAAAAGATATCTTGAAATGAAAAAAAAAAAAATCCTATAATAAGAAAACACTCAAGCAAAGTTATTATTTTTAATGTTTTTAAACATTGTGATAAGAAAGTGTAAGTTAAGAGAAAGAATAACATTTTTTAAACTTCTGACTGACCCGTTTTAGACAAGCCCGATCCACAGTAGACATCCTAACTGTAATCTCTGAACGTATATACCACTCACTGAACAAAGCCGGGGAGGGCAGAACGGTAGCTCTAGATATATCTAAGGCTTTTGACAGGGTATCGCATGAGGGTCTCCTCAGGAAAATTAGATCATACGGTATCACTGGTAGAATAAACATAATTAAATCCTTTTTAGATAAGAGAAAAATCCAGGTTGTCAAGTATTTTAATGGTGAATGCTCTGACGAACTGCAAGCACTTGTGCCCCCACGACGTAAACACCCTCAACAAACCCGACAGGCAGCTAAATTCCACCCCCACACAGTAGAGATCCTTAGATTTAAAAGATCTTTCTACTCCAGTAGTTTCTTCCCCAGGTCCCTGCTTCCCCAACTGTACTGGCGTGCAGAAGTTCAAGTGTAACGGGAACCGATATCTTGCTGCCCTAATCCCTACACAGCACCCCAGTAATTGTTGCCCCTGATAGTAACCCCCTACACCAAAGTAGCAATGTGCCTTGTTTGAGGTGAAAATGTAATAAAAAAAAATTTAAAAAAAGGAATACCCAAAAGTCTTATGTTCATGTCCAAAACGTAGTTAAATGTTTGAATGTTTATTGCTTGTATCAATGGCGTATCAATACAATGTGTTGCCCGGGACCCTATTTATTAAAACCGTTTCTTGTTCTTAGAGAACAAAAAGAAATTAAAAAAATTATAATGGTGCTAATTGAAAAAACAATGAAGAACAATTTTTTTTAATTACCTGAATTTGGACTCTTATCGCTTATCATTTTGTCAAAGTTCAGTAACTCCAAAGTTTTATGTTCAATTAATAAAAGCAACGAACTCGAAAGATGATCTTACTATATGTACACTTCTATACACCATGCTTACAACCGTGGTGTCTTATTATCTGCCACACAATATTGATAAGCATTGTTTTGAGAAACTTCTTGTAACAGAAACTGCAAAAGTAAACAACAATGTCACTGTTTTTCGCACATGGGTCCATCTTGGCTATTCAACAGTCGATGATCTAGTTATCATTGTTAGTTTTATATCAATTTACTTCTTGAAAGCTGCATTAAAAAGTGCCTAAAATGAAGAACTTCCAAAGGCAACACAATAGTATCCAGCATATCATTTGATGAGATTATTTAATTGTTGCAATTCCTCCTTAATATCTTCTAGGATTATTAGCAATGATAATCTTATGAAGACAGTCCACAGATGAAACCTGGAGTCAAATCTTACTTCTTGATGTGATAGACATAGAGAGGACCTACTTCAGAAACGGGCGAGAATCTCTCGGCAGCTGGCTGAAAGACAGAAAAAAAAAAGAGGCCCCAAGATGGCGGTTGTTGTGTTTTAAAGCCTCCGGTCACGCATAGGTCTCTAGCAATCTCATGTGGTATATGCAAATTAGGTGTGCCTGAAACGTTATATAAAACGGGTCGCTGGGAGGAGTGGGAGAAGCGTTTAAGTCTTAAACGCTTCTCCCACTCCTCCTTTAAGACATGTGAATAGAGAACGTCGACGTGTATCTCGTGTTGCGAACAACGAACTCTACTCGACTCAACTTGTGACGAGCGAACTTCTGCTTGACGTTTTAACCAAAAAGTTTTGTTGCTTTGCGTTAGACAAAGACTTCTGATACATTTGACAACTTCAAACCTCAGATTATAATATTTATATAAATCTCTTAACTTCTTGCTCAAGTATTTTATCAATATCATGTTCAATTTTCTGCTAATTCGCTTTTCGACTAAAATTCTAATTGACTCTTGGTTTTAATCAATTTCATTAATCAATTCAGACACGAAAGCATATATGATGTAGAATTTTCGGGCTTCAACATAAAAATATGAAAGTGAAGCGAAGTACATGTAATTATTACATAACAGTTACATATTTATTTAATCTGTAATACCTCATAAAAAAAAAAAACACAGAAACATGTTAATCAATATAATAAAGTACAATCTAGAATTAGATAATGAAGTCTTCATGTGCTTCAGATTAACCTTGTAACAAAGCGTTACTTATATTTCCTCTACCACTCTTCTTCGATTCAAGACTCAACCAAGTCAACGACAATATAAATGCAACCCTCTCTTTAGGTACTAGCGTCCAGATACATGTATTTAGTGATTTAATGCCCACTACACTTATTGGTTCAGTTTCTCGAGCTATACAGACACAGATGGTGGCAGACATATAGCTTCTTAATCTTATTTCCTTGCACAGACTGTTATGTTTCCTATTCGCCTTCCAAATCCCCATTTCTTGATCTAAACCCTGCATTTCGCTTTATTGCAGGTCAATATTTTTTAATTTAGAAATTGCTATGAAACGTAGAGATTTGGTATAACACTGGAAGAGCATAACAAAGTATCTTATTTCCCTGATTTTGGGGGAATTTGACCAAATATTTTGAAAGTTGTGCTAATTTTTCGATTTCCTGGTAATTTTAAGTGTGTATCACTTTGTTACAAGTGTCTAAAAATGTATGTTTTCGGTAATAAAACAATATTCTAACTTCATATTTCTGTTTATATGAAATAAAGAACAAATTCAGTAACAATATTAGCCAAAAACAAGATAGAATTTCACATTATTTTGTTTAAGGAAATATTTATCAACATAATTCTATGCTTCAAAATCACTTTGAATAACCTCTTGTGAACTGATGATGTCAATCGGCAGATTTGAGATTTTTTTTTTTTTTTTTTACATAGGCATCACCACATTATTAAGGCCAAGAGGCCACTCAAGGATAAGGGTTAAAGAGTGTACAGTAGAAATTGGACAATATAGTAATCATTAGTAATGAAAATTTGGTAAATTTGATAACTTATATGGAACGGCTCATCAAGAACTTATTTACGTTAGACTTGAACACAACCATATTGTAGTCAGCCGGAAAGCAGGAAAACGGAAGACAATTCCACAGGCGTGCAGTTCTAAGAAAGAAGCTTTGTTCATGGAATCTATGTTTAGGTTTAGGGACAGATAAAGATTGGGGGGAATTATTGATAGTGTTTACAGCTAGACGAGTGTTTCTTGTGAAAGTTAGGCGAGGAGGGACCATAGACGGAAGCTCAGTCGAACACTTTCCATGAAAATAACGATACATCAGAGACAAACTAGCAACATCTCTTCTGTGAGATAGAGGTTGCAAGGAAGAGAAAAGGACATCTTCCACCAGGCCACAAAGTCTATTTTGAACCCTATCAAGGCAGGACAAATCTTTTCTAGCAGCTCCTGCCCATATGTGGCAACAGTATTCCATCCTTGGACGTACCTGGCTCTTATATAGATAGAGAATTGCATCAGCAGTGAGATATCTACTGGATCGATAGAAAGATCCCACCATTTTTCCAGCGGCCTTGGCAACAGATTTGATGTACGTGTTCCATTTAAGATCAAGAGTAAAGGTCAAGCCCAGAAGCTTGTCAAAACTTGAGGCCTCCTCAAGACGAGAGCCATTCATTTCAATTGATGCCAGATGTGGATCAGAATGCTGATGATGTAAAGAGAGAAGCTTGGTTTTAGATGCATTAAAAGTAACCAGCCACTCCTTTCCCCATTGTACTACGTGCTCAAGATCAGAGGATAGAGAATTGGAGAGAACTTGGTCGTTTACTGTCTTAGATGTGCTACCATAAATGGTAGTGTCGTCAGCATAAATGTCTACAAATGATGTAAGGATGTGATTTGGAAGATCATTAATGTAGATCAGGAAAAGAGTTGGGTCCAGGGTGGACCCCTGAGGAACACCGGCATTAATACTGTGAGCTTCTGATTTTTGCCCGTCAACTACTACTCTTATGAACCTATCAGAAAGAAATGATTTAATAATTGAGAAGACATTTCCAGCTATACCATAGCTACAGATCTTATGAAGTAAACCTTTATGCCATACCCTATCAAAGGCCTTAGATATGTGAAGAGCAACTGCCCTAGAAAGGTTGCCTCCGTCGAGAGATTTGCTAATCCTATGAGATATAACTGTAAGCACATCTGCTGTAGATCTAGCAGAACGGAAACCATATTGAGTGTCACAAAGAAGGTTATTTTTGTTGAGATGGTTGATTACTTCTGTATTTAACACAGATTCCAGCAACTTACTCATGACGCACTGGAGACTTATTGGCCTGTACTGAGAGGGGGATGAGCGATCACCTGAATTCTTAAATACAGGGCATATTGATGAAATTTTCCAGGGATGATGTGATGCTATAGGAAACTTCTAAAATCTTCATACAATGTTCATTGTTTGACGAAAATTGAACACCTCCTTCCTAAATTTTCATCGTTATTATTGACCAGAGCTGTTCAATAACTTCTGGAGAACAAGGTGGCCATGCCATCAAATTTTCTCCACTAATGTCTGATAACTTAAGGTAGGATGTCGTAGTCTTGGCTGAATGGGATGGTGCATTGTTGTGCATAAAAATCAATTGAATGGTAGGTCATCAAGCCGTGGTGACAAATGCTCATTTTAAAATATGTTGCTTGTTAAAATGAATACATATTATATACGTTCGAAGCCAAAACAACGCATTATTACAAAATAAACAGACATTTATTTTGTTTGAAATTTATATTAAAATTCATAAATATATATCAAAGGAAACCTTCATCTTCAGTATGCCTTTTTTTGCCATTTTATTCAAACTCAGCAAGCGCTGCTAAGGAACAAAAATCTTAACATGACAAACAAAATAAATGTCTGTTTCTTTTGTAATAATGCGTTGTTTTGGCTTCAAACGTATATATTACGTATTCATTTTATTCAAACTCAACCAGCGCTTCTAAGGAACAAAAATTTTATTGCTTGTTAGTTTGACACCTTCTGGCACTCAAAATGATCCAATTAGTTCATCACAGATTATTCCAATCCAAAAGATGACACCTCCACTTCCCTATTGATGACGGAATCGATGTGGGGTAGGGAATCCAAGAGGACTCCACCTGTTCATCAACGGTTGCTCTAGTCTTATCGGTGAAAAGAACATTTTCAAAGCTGATTTTCATGCATTTCTGACTTTCTTGTGTTTTTGTCCTTCTTTGGTTTGATGTTTGGATTTTCAACGAATGAAAACAATGTTCTTCGATCTCTTTCAAGCTCCTTGGCTAGATCTATGAAAGATAAACCTTCTGCAAGGCCTGCAACAACATGTCCCTTTTCACTAGCTGTCAATCGACCTTTTCTAGGCATTTTGGGAGACCTGCAATAAAGTGATACACAATTAAAATTACCAGAAAATTGAAAAATTAGCATAACTTTCAAAATATATGTTCAAATTCCACAAAAGTCAGGGAAATAAAGCACCGTGTTACGCTCTTGCAGTGTACCAAATTTCACTTCTCTGTGTTTCATAGCAATTTGAAAATTAAAAAAATATTGACCTGCAATAAAGCGATTCACAGGGTTTATTCTTGACTTCAGTATGCGAGGATTATGTGACAAATGTCGATAGCTCACTTGGGATTGCAGACTCTGTGATATTGGTAGGCATCACCTTCAACTCTTTACCTGGGAAGTCATGAGACATTACATCAGAGATGTCATATGGAGTAATACCTTTTTCTTCCTGCAGCAAATCAGACAACTGAATGTCTTAAAGGAACACATGTTCTCACAAGGAAGTTTTATAGCATGCCCCACGCTCCCCAATGGTTCATTTTAACCTGTGAAGCTGCTATTGAGCAAAAAGCAGTATGCATTCTATCGATTCATCTGCCATAAGGCAAGTAAAAATAGGCAAAAATTTATAGATAGAAATCATTATAAATAGCTACAGCCAGTAAAAATAATTATTAATAATTATTATAAATCATTATCATTATCATTATCATTATTATAAATCATTATCATTATCATTATAGAAATCATTATAAATAGCTACAGCCATTGAGTCAAAGAAATTAGGAACCTGTGATTTCTGAAAATTTATAATAGCTCGGTGAGTAATGGAGAATGAAGGAGGTCGCTTGCACGGTGACTGAGAAAGTTGAACTGCTTGTCCGACAGTTCACCTCCATCTCCATCTTACACCTCCATAAAAATCTCTCCCAAATTTGTCTTTGCAGATAGAAGCCATACCTTATCATCTGAAAATCAATCCTTTTCAATCAATTACTAGTCTACCACCTCTTGCTAAACTTCTTTCTGACCGATAGTATGGATTTAAACATGCCAATTCTACTGCGGATATCCTAACAGTTATCTCTAAATGGATATACCATGCACTGGATAAGGCAGGGGAAGCTAGGACTTTCACATATTCAAAGCATTTGACAAGGTTTGGCATGAAGGTCTTCTCATGAAAATTTAATCATGCAGTATTACTGGACGAATACTGAATATAATTAAATCCTTCTTAGATTGCCTTCAATAACTATACGTTCAAGCAACATGATATTAGGTCCTGGAAAGTCAGTTATTTTATATTTTTTTCTGCAATTAATAAGTTTGGCTTAAATTTATTTGTTTATTTTATTATAATTATAATTATTATTATTCTAAGTTTTATAAAAAGGTTTTGTAAATGTATTAAAAACGCACTCAGAAAGACATCCATTTATTTAAATACGTTCGTTTTGTTACTTTAAAAATGTTTTGTAAATATATATATTTTCTTTTAAATCTTCCAAAGTTTTGTAAATATATTTCTAAAGAATGTTGCTCGTGAATATTCGACCATGTCTGCTACTTGATGTGTTTATAAACAACCAACGCCATGTGCTTGTGCCAATGTCAAGGTCGTATCACCGGTGTCACTTGAAAAGTGCGCCGGTCGTCGTCTTCTGCTACAAGGTATCTATTCTTTACTTGGTCCGCATTTTCATTGATCTGTAACACTAGATTCTCATATAGTATTTTCATTGGTTGTCACAACAGACTTTCAAATAGTATTTTCATATGTCTGTCACACAAGATTTTCGAATAGTATTTCCATTGATCTGTCACAGAAAACTTTCATTGGTTTGTCATGCTTAAAATAGTATTTTCATTGGTCTGTCACACTAGATTTTAAAATAGATTTTTTTTTTATTTGTCATACTAGATTTTAAAATAACACTTACATTAGTCTGCCACACTAGACTTTCAGATAGCAGTTTCATTGGGCTGTCACATTGGATATTAAAATTGTATTTCCATTGGTCTGTCACACTAAATTTTCAAATAATATTTGCATTGATTTATCACGCTGGTGTTTGAAATAGTATTTTCAAATAGTATTTTTGTTTTGTCACACTATATTTTCATTGGTCTGTCACACTAGATTTTCAAGTAGTATTTTTATTGGTCTGTCACACTATAATTTAGAATAGGATTTTCATTGGTCTGTCACACTAGATTTTCAAACAGTATTTACATTGGTCTGTCACACTAAATTTTCAAATAGTATTCTCATTGTTTTGTCCCACAACATTTTCATTGTCACACTAGATTTTCAAATAGTATTTTCATTGGTTTATATAGTATTAGGTTGGTGCAAAAACAATATCGTTTTCTCACATATGTTACTTTTTATATTTCCGAATTAATTCATTGATATATATAGCCATGTATAACACGATTCGATAGAGCGAAAAAAATGTATCAACATGATATGTCATGTTGATGCATTTTTTTCGCTCTATCGAATCGTGTTATTCGTTACCGTTCTTAATCTCTTTATTCATTTTTTTGCAGGCTTTTCGACAGCATGGACAAAATTCAAATCTGCACGATTTTCTTGTTCCAGTTCAAACTAGGCTGAAAAGCTGCTGAGGCAGCTTGTGATATCATTGATGTGGTTGGCTCAGGAACCACTAATGGACGTGTGGCACAACGTTGGTTCAAGGAATTTTGCGATGGTGATGAGAGCCTCAATGATGAAGATGGTTGCGGCTATCCAACTGCGATTGATAAACATTTGAAAGCATTAATTGAAGCCGATCCTCGCAAAACCACATGAAAAGTTGCTGTTGAAGTCGAGGTCGACCACTCAACAGTTGTTCGCCATTTAAAGCAAATAGGGAAGTCCAAAAAGTTGGATAAATGGGTACCGCATGAATTGAACAATAATCAAAAAATCGTCATTTTGAGGAGTCTTCTATGCTCAACAAAAATGACCTATTTCTCAAGCGGATTGTGATGGGTGATGAGAAGTGGATCCTCTACAACAACGGGCGACATTCGGCACAGTGGTTGGATGCCGGAGAAGTCCCACAACACTTCCCGAACCAAAATTGCACCAAAAAAGGTTATGGTGACTGTTTGGTGGTCTGCAGCTGGTGTCATTCATCACAGCTTCTGGAATCCGGGTGAAACGATTATGCCGAAGAAGTACTGCCGACAAATTGAGGAAATGCATCAGAAGCTCCAATAGTATTCTCAATGTTTTGCTACAACATATTTTCAATGGTATATCACGCTAGATTAACAAATAGTATTTTCATTGGTTTGTCACATTATATTTTCAAATAGCATTTTCGTTGGCCTGTTATACTAGATTTTCAAATAGTATTATATTGAACTATCATATTAGATTTTAAAATAGTATTTTCATTGGTCTTTGACACGATCTTTGCAAATGGTCTTTACATTGGTCTGTCACATCATATTTTCAAATAGCATTTTCATTGATCTGTCAGACTAGATTTTCAAATAGTATTTTCATTGGTCTATCACAGTAGATTTTCCAATAGCATTTACATTTGTCTGTTACGCAAGATTTAAAAGTAGTATTTTCATTGGTCTGTCATACTCTATTTTAAAATAGCATTGTCATCGGACGGTCACACTAGATTTACAAATAATATTTTTATTGGCATGTCATACAAAATTTTCAAATAGGTTTTCCTTGATCTGTCACACTATATTTTCAAATAGCAAATTGATTAGTGTGTCACACTAGATTATCAACTACTGTTTTTATTGATCTGTTATGCTGGATTTTTAAATAGTAATTCCATTGATCTGCCACATTAGACGTTCAAATAGTATTTCTATTAGTCTGTCACACCTGATTTCCAAATAGCATTTTCATTGGTTTCTCACACATATTTTCAAAAAGTATTTTTATTTGTCTGTCATACAAGATTTTCAAATACTATATTTTCATTGGTCTGTTACACTACATTTTCAAGTAGCATTTTTATTGGTCTGTCACACTAGATTTCTAAATAAATTTAATTGGTCTGCTAAACTAGATTTTCTCATGATATTTTCATTGGTCTGTCACTTTTTAAAAAGTGTTTTCATTAGTCTTACACTTTATTTTCAAGTAGCATTTTTATTGCTTTTTCACAACAGAGTTTCTAATAGTATTTTTATTGATCTGTCACGCAAAATTTTTATTTGTCTGTCATAGTAGACTTTCAAACAGCAATTTGATTGGTTTGCCATCTTGGAGTTTATAATACTTTTTTTGTTTGTTGGTCACACAAGATTTTAAAATATTATTTTCATTGATCTATCACACAAAATTTTCAGATAGCATTTTCAGTGATCTGTCACAATAGATTTTAAAATAGTATTCTCATTGGTCTGTTACGTTAGATTTTCAAATAGTATTTTCTTTAGTCTGTCAAACTAGATTTTTAAATAGTGTTTTTATTAGAGTTACTAATATTATTTTATTTGTCTGTCACACTAGACATTCAAATAGCATTTTTATTAGTTTGTAACACTAGACTTTCAAATAGCATATTTATTGGTCTGTAATATTGGATTTTTAAATAGCATATGTATTTAAATAGCAAATGTCACACTAGGTTTTCAAATAGTACTCTCATTTGTCGGTTACACTAGATATTCTAATAGCATTTTAATTTGTCTGTCTTACTAGATTTTTAAATATTATTTTCATTGGTCTGTCACACTAGGTTTTTAAATAGCATATTTATTGGTTTGTCACAGTAGACTTTCAAATAATATTTTCATTGCTTTGTCATGCTGGATTATTAAATAGTACGTTTGTGTGTATCACACTAGATTTTCAAATAGCATTTTTATTTGACTGTCACACAAGATTTTTAAATAGCATTTTCATTAGTCTGTCACACTAGATTTTCAAACAGTAATGTCATCGGTCTGTCACACTGGATTTTCCAATAGTATTTTCATTCATTGTGACACTAGATTTGAAAATAGTATTTTTATTGGCCTGTCACACTTGATTTTTAAATATTGTTCTATCACACTAGTTTTTAAAATAGTATTTTTATTAGTCTGTCACACTTGATTTTTAAATATGCGTCCCTTACACTAGTTTTTCAAATAGTATTTTCTTGGTCTGTTACACTAGATTTTCAAATAGTATTTTTATTAGTCGGCCACACTAGATTTTCAAACAGTATTTTCATTGGTCTGTCACACTTGATTTTTAAATATGCGTCTCTCACACTAGTTTTTCAAATAGTATTTTTTGGTCTGTCACACTAGATTTTCAAATAGGATTTCTATTGTTCTGTCATACTAGATTTTCAAATAGGATTTTTATGGGTCTACCACACTATATTTTCTAAATGGTATTTTTATTGGTCTGTAACAATATATTTTAAGATAGTAATTTCATTTGTCTGTCACACTAGACTTCTAAATAGTATTTTCGTTGATTTGTTATGCCGGAGTTATAAATAGCATTTTTATTGGTTTGTCAAACTTGAGTTTAAAATAAAATTTTCGTTGGTCTGTCACATCAGAATTTTAAATAATATTTTCCTCCTTAAACAAAGAAACTGAATAAATGCATTTTAAGGTCGCATTCTATTTTTCTCGGTATATTTCTTAAAAAAATGCATGTTCAAATATGATGCATCTATAATTTCAACTAACCCCATTAAATTTGGAAATGATATAATCCACTTTTTTCTCAATTGTATCAGCTTTCGCCTTCTCCAATAACGCTGTCATATCTTCATCACAAAAAATAGCAATTTCGATGATAACTGGGTTTATACTTCGAACTTCTCTTTCAGCAATTTCTAGTTCATTTTCTGGTCCAGAGTTAAAAAACATCTCATCGTCATTTAAAAATTCTGCATAAAAAAGGAAAAAACAAACAATTATTGCATGACTGTTTGAAATTGAATAATTGGAATTATTTGAACAACTAATATATTCATAATGTTTTAGGTGCATCTATTTTCAACTTGGAAACCTAATAATTTAACATAGAAATTTTTATGCTGACCTTAGAAACCTAAATAGAATTTCGAATTGCTCGCTTTTAATTAACAAATGCACATTTTTCTCACTCTATCGGTCATGACCAAACAGAAGTGTTACTTGATGCTATTCTTAGATAATTTTTTATAAAAATTGAATCTTCAAGTCCAATCAGAAAATGATCACTTAAAACTGATTTTTAACTCTTACCTGTTACCTTACATGTTCATTTTAGGAATCTTAAACCTAATCTTGTTGAGGTGTGTAGGATTGCTATTTATACATACAGTGTTAAAGCAAAATCCTAAGCTAGAACTATACAAAGCTTGCCACTGACATGGTCTCTCACAAGTCGACAATCTGTCAAACGATCAAGAAAGACATAAGCTGCACCACATTCTTATCACTAATGTCACCAAGGAGTTGAGGAAGATCAAAGCAGAGGATTTGCTGAATGATTTTAAGCATGTGTAAGTCAGGATGCCAAGATTCTTCTCTACTGAACAGAATTTCGAACAGGCAGAACAATAGATGGATTTGCATGGCGTGAAATATACAAAGTTTTAATCCTCTGTCATAAGTCCTTGGCATCATCTCCAGTGAGGAGGACGTTGTGCATCCACTCTTCTTTGGTTCGATGTCAAAAGTGCCATATATCGTCTCAATGGCTGGATTCTTTTTCATTAGGCGCATAGTTTGGATCATCAAACAGATGCTTTCTTATTTGATTATGGTGTCTTTTATGCATGAATTTAATTGCCTTGAATTTAATTGCCTTGAATTTAAGATCTTGAATTTAAGATCTTGAATTTAAGATCTTGAATTTAAGATCTTGAATTTAAGATCTTGAATTTAAGATCTTGAATTTAAGATCTTGAATGATGTCCACCATATTTTCGATTCTTTTGCCTATTGTGCCCAGTTCCAAGAAAGACATGTTATTTTTATAAACTTTACAGAAAACATTTTTTTCCTAGCATTATGTCATAGCGTTTTTTAGACACTATAGGAGTCCTTCTAAGTTTTGTTTGTTTTGGTGACAGTTTTCCAAATATGGATCATATTTTTTGCTGGAACATCGTTTCTGCTGAGGAAACTACTGATGGTGTATTAGGGTTATATGTGATACTATAGGCCTGTAGTGTCGTTTCTATAGATGTACTGCATGCTTTTATGACTGCTTACTTCAAAGTGTTGACAAAGCATTCCACCTGTCCGTTTAATCACGGGTGGTACTGGGGAGTCATGACATGATTAATTTGGAACGTCTCACAGAACTCTTAGAAGTTATCACTTTCTAAGCAGTCGACTACAAATTAGGCAAATAATTCATGTGCACTTCTTTGTATCCATAATTTCTTTCAGTGCTGCCAAGAAGACTGACTTGACGGCAATTAAAAATGCACTGTAAAAGGCATTTGCCATGGATCTGTGTGCGGCTTATAAGAAATTTGCTTCAAGGAGACTCATGTTAGGAGAAACTGTGGATGTTTTTTTTTTTTGCAGAGCTGAAAACACTTGCAATCCTGTTTAGTGGTGAAGTATTGGAACGCATATGCATTTGTGGCCAGCCTTCCAACCTGTGTAAAGCAACAGCTGAGAGCCTCCACCAGTATTTCAGCAATGCCTATGGAACACTTGCTGAAACGCACTCGAGACATCATCAGGGATGAGGAGAACCTAGGGGAACCAGTTGTGATAGCAGTGCAGACACCCCAGAATAGTACAGGGTAGTAATAGTCTGAGCTCTACAGCCAATGGAAGATGTTTCTGCTGCAGCTGGTGGGGTCATTTCCTGAAAAGTTGCACTGACAGGGGATGGAGAGGCGTGTGCTGTTTCCAATGGAGTGTTATTGAACATTTAACCCCAAACTGTGCAGGAAACATGTCAGGGGACAGGATATCAGTGCTGCTCTGCTCCCTGGACAAGATGTAAGTGAGGCACAACCAACAATGACTGTATACATAAACCAAGTGCCCCAGTCAGCTCTCCTTGACTCAGGCTGCTCACATACCATAGTGAATGGCAGACTGTGTCGAACCTGGAACAAGAAGAACACCAAAGTCACCACAATACGCAATGAGACACAAGCATGCTGTGGAGCCAGAACCATGCAGATTCATACAAACTCCTGCGTAGCTGTGGAAATTGATGTGTTGCTAACGCAAAGAGATTTGCTAGGGTTCGCCTTATTGCTTAGATATGATGCCATCAAGGCGCTGGGGGGGGGATTTTTCATTAAACAAGACGGGAGTGTGCGCTTTTTGGAAGCCCCAATGTGTGCTATGGTCCACATTGATCAGCCTGATTTCAAGGTGGACTATGACCATCAACAGAAGGCCTGGACTGCATCATGGAAGTGGACTTGAAGGAAGGGCGCCAACTGAACTTAAGAATGGCGTCATGGAGTACCTCATACCTGACGAGGCTCATGAATACGAGCAAGAACTTGATACATGAGTCCAAAATCCCCTACCCTGATGAGAAGCTTGGACTTCCCAAAGGTCTGATACCCTTAATTGCGGTGGTCCAGCATAATAAGTTGAAAATGAGACAGGTGCTGGACTATCATAAATTCAACAAGTATATTGAGGCTTACACTGCTGATGTTGATGTGTGCACCAGCAAACTGAGGGAATGGCGCCAGAAAGGTTGTGGCCATTCCAGACAATGTGGTTCTGGGGGCAAAAGTATTACTTGATACGACTCAGCTTCGGTCTGAATGTTACACAACAGACCATGAAGACTATTGTGAATGCGATGCTGTCCTACGAAAAGACAATTGAGGATGTGTACGCCTAGATCGATAATGTGTACGTTAATGAGGATGTACAGTATGCATCACGTGTCAGAGAAAAATTAGCTCAGCTTGGCCTGAAGTGCAAGGATCCTGAACATCTAAAATTGGGATTGGATATCTGTGAGGGAAGAGGTACCCTACGATGGAGGCTTGGCAGTGGGGTTCCAGGCATCCCTGACGTTATTATACAGTGGACCATTTTTTCCTTGTGTGGGAAGCTTATTAGTCACTTACCAGCCTGTGGTTGGCTCTGTGTAGAGCGAATTTACATAACGAAAACTTTGGAGAGAGTGAATGAAAAGGACCCTGCTTGTGGGGAGTGGTGTGTCGATGGTAATGATGTGAATGTGTGGGTGGACGCCAGTTCATTGGCGTTAGGAGTTTCATTAGAGAAAAAAGGAAACGTGTTTGAGGATGTATGTTGGCTGCGACCTGTAAGTGATGCTCAGCATACCAACCTGGTGGAGTTGAACACTGTTGTAGAAGGCATAAATCTGGCACTGCAATGGTAGTCAAAAAATTGCACCTGTACACAGAGTCTCTGTGTCTGCCACTGGGGGTCTGACACACTTTCAAGAATCTGTACTAAGGCAGCCAGTGAGGTGTTGATCCGACAAAGACTAGACACGCTGAAGAATCTGGTCTCTGAGTCTGGGCTATCGGTGAGTGTAATGTGGGTAGCATCACACTGTAATCGTGCTGACCAATTAACCCGTATGCCTCACAAATGGTATGAAGCCGTAAAAATGGGAGCAAACTGTTTGATACTGTGCAATTTTAATTAGCATGATGAGCCCATGCCAAATAAAGAAGATTCATGTACAGAGCGGACATTCAGATATCAAGAGGACCCTGTATTTTCCAAGGCACATGCACCCGGCAGTGACAAAGGCAGATATCAGGCAAATCGGCAAGCAGTGTGAGGCATGTCTGTTGATCCTGCACCAGAGCATTTGCAGAAAGGGCGATTGGAAGTTAAGGACGTATGGCAATGGGTAGCAATGGATATCACTCATTACAATGGGAAGGCTCTTATTGATTGTGAACCTACATGTTTTGCGAGAAATGACCCAGCCGGACTCGACAAATGTTGTTCACCAGTTATCATCTATCTTTTCTGATCAACGTGCACCGGAAGAGGTCTTGATAGACAACGATACAGCTTTTTGCAGCCAACAAGTCCGGCGATTGTTAGATGAATGAGGCCCCCGACTATGATTGTAATGTGCTCATGTGCCATCAGGGAATGGCATTGCTGAAAGAAACCATCACAGCATTATGATAATTGCTGCCAGAAAGTATTGGTATAACATCATGCCAAAGGATGGGAAGTCACCTGCAACAGCGCCTGCCAATGCTATACACACACACCATGTCAGAGTAAAGGAAATTGACACTGCCAATCATTGTAGGTAAAACCTCCAGGAAACTGGTGCACCACCAAGTTCAAATGAGAACTGTGTGATCAGCTAGCAGGCGGTCCTAGTTAATCGAACTCCACAGCATGTGCGCAATCTTTGGCTGGCTGCCAAGATAGATTATACAACTGCAGAGGAAAGCGATAACTCATCTAGTGATGAGCTGCTAACAAACGCGATCAGTGAACCCCCTCCACCAGAGAGTATTGGCTATAGTTTGTCTGATGAAGCAGAACTGGAACCAGAACCAGAGATGATGAATGTGCCCCTTCGCAGAAATGAGTAAAAGACTTACCCCGCAATGCACTCTATATGATCATGAGATCAAAGGGGAGTGTAATTTTTATCAAAGAAGCAGGCGGTCACACGTTTGTGCTTTGTGTGGCTGTACAAATGATAAATAACTAACCAATACTCACATTGGAAACGTTCTTCTGTCCTGCAGGCTAAGAAGAAAGAAAAATCAAAAAGGGTTCAGACCTGCGTACTGTGAATAGTGCTTTGCACACGTTAGACCTTTTCCATCTTGTTTTGCTACAAAACTAACATTGGAACTTATTTTAGTTTGACTACAGCGAAGATACCGACGGCGACGACGACGACACGTTTTCCTTACTACACATAAACAAACTTTGTTTCTAAGAATTAGTACTTAATTACGATATGCGCTCTGTCGGCACCTCCTTTCATCATCATCATCATCATCATCATCATCATCATCATCATCATCATCATTCCTTTCGGCGGTCACCTCCTCTGCCCCTGTGGAGTGGGAAGTGAGGAAGGAAAGACTATTTTCGTTAGTTTGTGTTTCACCAGCATCCGACAAGCTAGGCTTCGCAAGTTTTTGACGTAAAATATTTTGATTTATATTTTTCTCTTTTCGGGAACAATGATACTTTTCTTTTCAGTTAATTAAAAAGTGACAAGGTTTTACTCACTGAGAAATTACCAATCTCAAAGACTCATAGAAGAGGGGTGATTTGAGATATTTTTCTGTATATAAATTTAATTTGCCGACCAGGGCGACAGACAGAAAGATCGGCTCGGGATCTGGATGTGAAAGGAATTAAGGAAGACTTTTCTACCGAGATTCCCTTCTCTTCAAAGAAGAAGAAGACAAAACATTAATATCAGCATTTATCCTATGTAGGGAAGACACAGAATTCTGGACTCTGAAAATACAGACGTAAAAATTATTTTATTTATATTTCGAGTCTTTTTTTTTACTTGCTCATTTCTTTAGTCCCTCATTTCGGGGAAATTTGGTTTGCATGTTTCTTTTTTCCATCACTTTTTTTCTTTTTGATTTGTTACCAAGGAAAACGGATTTTGATAACGACCCCAAAATTCCGTTATCTTCTCCATAAACGAATTTCTTTTACTTTGCCGCCGACGACGACTACATTTTCTCATTATTAAATATAAACAAACTTCGTTTTTCAGAAATCAGTACTTATTTACGGCAACGTTTTCGTGCACTTTGCAATTTTGTTTTTGTTAGTGATGCAACAAGCTGCGAACATAAAATATGAGGACAGATTTGCATAGATTTAATTACTTTAAAAGAAAATTCCAACAGGAAGACACAATAGGTCACATATTTATTAAATTAAATTACTTTTAAATTAATGCCAACAAGAAAACGCTATTCTAACATAGCAAATAATTAACATATTTATTTTATGATTGTTTTATTTTCTTTTTTGCTACAGTTACTTTTATTAGATTTATTTTAGCTCAGGTACGCATTTACCAGATAAAAACGTATTGCTATTTCGTTACTTCTTTTTTCCCCCCAATGCGTACCTGCTAATTCTGTTATTTTTCCTGACATGCCTACTTTACCATGTTATTATTTTATTAATGTAAAGTTTGCGTTAAGCAAGCTGGTTTTCCAATCCGACAGCGTGTCGCCGTGAATGAGTGTAAACAACTAATGGCGATTCGGCTGTCCTTTTATAAGGGGGATAACTCAACTTATGCAAAGTCTGGGCGAAAGGGAGATAACTCCTTTCTGGCCTCTACATGCCCCTCCCTCTCGTGACCACAAAAGCAAGTTGTTGTGGTCATCTTTTATGTGGAGAAATACTCGTGTGATTTCCCCCGCATTTGCGGCGACAAACCCCATGGGGCTCTCGTCCTCCGACTTGACGGTTCCCTTAACGGAGGAGGACTATATTTTTGGGTATCTCCTCCCATGGTATCTTCCACCTCCATTTCTTCCTCATGCTCGCTTGGGGATTCCGTGTCGGCGTGTTGTTCCACCTCCATTGCCTCCTCCGGAGGTTGTGCCTGTGGGGTCTCCACATTTATAGGTGGGTTCGGGATTTCTTGTCTGATGTTACGAGGGCCATCCACTACCGGGTTTATTCTGCGGAGAAACCGACGGTTGCGCAATGTCACTCGATTGCTTCCATCGACCCGGACTCGGTACTGTCGGTACCCCTGGGTCTCAACGATTCTCCCCGTCTTTGTCCATCGACGTGGGTGGTTCCCATCCTGGTTCTGGATCTGGACGTAATCTCCTACCTGGAGTTCCCGGAGTGGGCGACAATGTTGGTCGTAATACTGCTCGTTCCTCATGTGTCTTTTGGCCATTGCCACTTCCCTTAGTTTGCCTATTTCTGTCCACTGTTTTCGAACCTGGTATTTGTCCCGCAGGACAGGAAGGTGGTCTTTAATGACCCGACCATACAGCATCATGGCCGGGGACATGTCCAGATCTTGGACAGGCGTGTTCCTATGGGTCAGTAGTGCTCGGGCCGCCCGATCATCGCACAGGCGTCCATAACTGTCCGTATTGTCCGCCAGTATACGTCTTGCGGTTTTGACGGCTAACTCTGCGCGGCCGTTGCCTTGGGCATAATGCGCTGATGAGGTACGTTTTCGTATGCCCCAATTCCTCAAAAAGGAGTCGTATTCCTGGGATTCAAATGGTGGTCCACTATCCGACGAAATTTCTTCCGGTATACCGTAGGTACAGAACCAAGTCCTCAAGGTATCGCACACAATCTTGTCTCTTCCCGACGTCATTAGGGCCACTTCAACCCATCCCGTATACCTGTCTGCGTATACCATAAAGTGTCTACCCTGCATCTGGACGAAGTCAACCACCACTTGTTGGAATGGAAATTCCGGGTCTGCTGGGGACATCAAGGGTTCCCTGGGCTGAGATGGTGCGATTTCATTGCACGTGCAGCACTGGGCTCTTGTTTGCCTGATGTTAGCATCCAACCCTGGCCAGAATAGTCGTTGTCTCGCATTCGCCAGCATTCTGTTCACACCCTGATGAGCGGAATGAAGAGATTCCAATACCTCTGCGCGGAGTTGTCGAGGTATTAGGATTTTGTTCCCCTTGATGATCACTCCTTCCAGGCAATATAACTCCTCACGCATAGGCCAGAAGACTCGAACTACGGTTGGGATATTGTTACGTGACTGGGGGAAGCCATTTTGAATCAGTTCTTTCAAAGTCCTGCATTCTTTGTCTGTGGCTGCCGCAGCAACAATCCTTCCCCATGTGATGGCTCTTAACGTAGTATCGTTCTCATACATTGATGTGAAGGCGGCTTTGACTGCGGTGTCAATGGATTGGTCCTGGTCTCTTGGTGGGGTGCCTGCTGGGTACCGAGATGCACAGTCAGGGGCCAAGTTGAGTTTCCCCGGTCGATGTTTTATCTTGAATTTATACATGAGTGATTCTTCCTTGAAGTTTAACAGGCGTGGGTTTTTTATATTCTCCAGGGCTCGGTCTGAAAATATCTTTACGAGCGGTAAGTGATCCACTGTAATCACCAAGTCTGGGCATCCGAGTATGAACATGCGGCATGATTCCAACCCATAGATCAGAGCTAAGGCTTCACCTTCCACTGGTGCATATTATGATTCCGCGTCGTTGGTAAAACGGGATCCCGCCAGGATGAGTTTCCAATGGCCATCCCCACAACTCATGTTTAATTCCCCCTCACATCTATAGTGCTTTTGAAACAGAAAATACGATATCCCTGTTTTGTTGTAGTCTGTCGCGAGTCCTGTTGCTCTGTTCATTTCGAACGTTTGGATGCCTTTTTCAATCCTTTTCACTATTATTTTTTTTGATTCTTGGAATATCTGTTCCAATGTCTCATCCCAATAAAATTTCCTGTCCTTTGTTTTCAGCAACTCTCGGAATGGGGCCATAACTTCCGCTTGTGAGAATGCATAGGAGACTTGGTTTACGAGTCCGAACCAGGACCTAACCCCAGTAATATTTGTCGAGGTGGGGAAGCTCAGGATGGCTTCAGTCATTCTTCTTGCGGGTTTGACCCCGTTCGCTGTTACTTGAAACCCTGCGAACTCCACTTCCATGTCAGCAAAGTGAAACTTGTCTGGGTTAAATACAATCCCTCTATTGGCGCAGTGGTTTATATATTCAATTGTGTGCCAGAATGAGGATTCCATTGAGTTGTCCCACAGGAGACTGTCATCTATACACCGAGTTTTTCAAGCCATGTCCATGGTGATATCATCAAATCGATGGGTGTAGCCATCTCCTGATCCATGGAATCCTTGAGGGGCTCGACAGTACCTGTATCGACCCCATTCAGTGATGAACGTGGTGGTGTTTCGTGCAGCTGGAGACAGCGGTAAACTGTGGTAACTGTTCCATGCATCGAGTACAGTCTTCCTGGTATGTGCAGGTATTACCGAGACCTGATTGAATGGGGATGAAGTGTGGTGCGTCTCCCTCATGGTCGCCTCGTTCAACTTTTGTAAGTCCACCGTCCACCTTGGGGATCCATTCTTTTTTGGTGTGAACACCATTCTCGAGCACCAAGTAGTTGGTGTGCCTACCGGTACGGGTTCGATTATCCCCAGTGCCACGTCACGGTCTATATCTTGTTTCACCTTTTCCTTCCAATGATGGGGGACAGGTATTGGTGTGTGGATTGCCGTCGGTGTCGCATCTGGGAGGAATTTTATTTCTAAGGGTTTACCCTTCATTACTTGGAGTGGTTGGTGTGGACAGGTATTGAATGCGCTGGCCTTGAAATGTTCCTTTAGCCATTGCTCCAATTTTTCTCTGTTAATGTCGGTTGGCTCCAATGGGATTGCTGCTGGTTTCTTCGGAGCCGGTGCTCTGCGCGGACACCCACAAGGGGCCGTCTCTTCTGTTTCCGCTGAGCTGCTTTGTGATAATGATGTAGGAAAATTGGATGGCAATAATTTCAGCTCCTTAAGTGCCGTTTGTGATAAGTAGAGCCCGGATGTGTTGTCAGACACATACACTGCCTGTCGTGTTTCTCTTGATCCCACCTTAATATGTAAAAACAGGACCCCCTTGATGTGTAACTGGCTATTTGTTATACCCCTTATCCGATGGGTAGTTGGAACCAAGTACCCATTTGGGTACCCGAGGAGTCCTTGAATCTCGGGGCCAACAGAGCAAGTTTGGGCTCCTGTGTCCACAAAGGCTTGGATGGCGTGGGTGCTCACTTTCATCGGCTTCTTTGGCACTCTTCCAAAGGTCGCATGGCACTTGTTCATTACAGTTACCTCTGCTGTAACTGAGGGGGGCGGTTCTGGGGCGCCCACCTGGAACTGTTTCCCATTCCACTCAAGGTGAGGAATGTTTGCCGGTTGTCTCTCATTGTGTCTTTCAGTAGGGGCTTTATCCGTGGTGCAAAACATGAACGACTCCCCGCTTTTTATAGCCTCCGTTTTGGATCTATTAATTTTCCGGCACACCTTTTTAATGTGCCCTACTATTCCACAAAAGTGGCACTTGAGTCCCACTGCTGGGCAATCTTTCCGGTTCATCGATCCACCACGGTGTGACGTTTTTTCGCAACCGTTGCAAGGTTTGGTGTCCCGTGGGGTCGACAGGGCCTTTGCCTCATGCATTTGTTGTACTTGATTCGACCTTTGTACCCCAGACATCGCGGGAGGTTGTGTGGTATCGGAAAAGTGTGGAGTTGCTTCGTCTGTTGCCTCCAGGCAAACCAACCATGAAAATTTTAGATCCAAGGTAGGAAGTGTAGCTGCCTCTGCCAGTATCCTTCTCTGGTGTTCGATATTTCTTAACCCTGCCATCATTTTCCCGGCAACCATATCGTCTGAGTAATTAACCTGCTGCCGGCAAGTGGGTTCGTTCGGACACTGAATACGAAATTCACAAAATTTCGCCTGGCCACGTAACCTCGATAAAAAATGGGTCACTGACTCACCCTCATTTTGCTTCATGGAGTGAAACGTTTGTCGGTGGACTTCCTTGTGTAAGCCTCGAACGGCCACTAGTCGTATTTGATGAAGAAGGTACTCCTCTGCCGCATTGTTGAGTCGTTCTGGTCCAATGAGCTCAAAAAGTAACCTGTTCGTTTCCGGTGTGCATGCTTCTCGCAGTTCGTTCCGAATTGCAGCTGGATTTTCGAGTCTGCACATCTCCTTGTACCGTGACCAGGTGTCTAAAAAGAGTGCCCATTCGCTATCTGTTGAGTCCAAACCTATAGAAGGTCGCTGCATTCTTTTTGTTAGCGGCGTGTTCGCTCGTCCGTATAAGATGTCCTTCCATAATTCGATGTTTTCTTTTTGTAACTCGACTAGTTGCGATATAAGAATTTCACGTTTTAAAGTGACAATATGTTCGTAGCGCCATGTAAAGTTTGCGTTAAGCAAGCTGGTTTTCCAATCCGACAGCGTGTCGCCGTGAATGAGTGTAAACAACTAATGGCGATTCGGCTGTCCTTTTATAAGGGTGATAACTCAACTTATGCAAAGTCTGGGCGAAAGGGAGATAACTCCTTTCTGGCCTCTACAATTAAGAGCTAGCGGGTGTTTGAAGGTGTGTCTTCAGTACAAATAAAATTTATAAAAAAGTGGTAGTAGGCAGGCAGGCAGGCAGGCTCGAACCCATGACGTGAAGGCATAAAAGAAAGTGAAAGAAAACCTACTCTATGACGCGACCGGAAATGCAAAGCGTTCAAATTTAACGTAGTCAATCAAAAAGATGACTTGCGAAAATGGCGTTGCTTTTAAATGCTTTTAAACCTCCCACGAAGATCGTTTTTAATGTGGGGGGAAACCAGCTCCCACCAAAAGGGGGCAATATCGAAATAAATAGTAATTGTCTCAGTATGAAGGGTTTCCCTTACATTGATCAAGGACCAATGTTAAAAGTAAGTACGATAACGCTTATCATGGACCCTTTTATGATCACATCCCTTTTACGTTGTAATCCCATCATCGCTTTTTACTCCCTCTTCCTGTGCCCAAATAAACTATACTTCTCTTTATACCCGTCACACGTGTGTTCGTGTCCTCCTTCAAATATTTGTTCCAGTTCCTTTTCTCTTTTCACTGAAATGTAACTCGCAACAGGTTATGTGCTCAGGAGAAATAATGGAAGCCGATGGAACATACTTTTATTTGACGGAGATGAAACCAAATACGAAATTTAGGAGACAAAATTTTTATGTCATTTACGCACGCTCAGCCTAAAAGACACCATTTAAGGTATACACGGAAGCGACGCCGAACTTATACAATTTCTGAACAACAAAAGTTTATCCTTAATAATGAGAGAAGCTGCAGATAATGGGAGAAAAGCTCTCAAAATATTACGCGAACATTACCCAGCAAAAGGGAAACCAAGGGTAATCTCCTTGTAAAGCCAACTCACGTCTTTCAAAAAAAAAAAAAAAAAAAAAAAAAAAAAGAGAGACGAAAGCGTCGCAGAATACGTGATTAGAACTGAGACAATTTTAACAGCTCTGGGAAATGTAGGACAAGCAGTTGACGATGCCTTAATTATCGCCATGATATTAAAAGGACTACCAAGCTGCTATGATCCATTTTCGATTTATGTGACAACCATCAACAAAGAAATAACATTCCTGGAATTTAAAACAGAATTCCATGGTTTCGACGAAACATTGAAACATAAAATCCAGTCGACCAGTGTCGAAGTGATGAAATTGACATCGTCTTTTTCAGATAATACGATGGAGAGCTGTCACCATCATGATGAACATGAAGTATCGTGCTTTATATGCGGCAGAAAAAGACATTTATCGAAAGAATGTCCCAACAACAAACACCGAAAAAAGTGGTATAGTTACTGTAAAAATAACACCCATAAAGGGAGTTCTGCTGTTATAAGCGAAAAGATACAATGTAAAAGGCAGTTGACACCGAAGAAAACTCCTTCGAATTCAAAAGGACTACTACTATACCCGGAACTTAATACAACACACGAACCTATTAGTTGACGCAGGGACCACTTCGCATATTTTAACAGACGCGAAGAAATTTAAGAATTTCGACTCAACATTCCGTCCTGAGAACCACTACCATGGAGTTGGCAGACAGAACTAAAACCAGTGGCTTAGCCTAAAAAGAGGAAACGCTGAAGTCTGTCTTTTAGACATTAACGGAAACTCCATTACGACTACCTTAAAAGGGGCACTACTTATACCTTCATATCTGCAGGATATATTTTCTGTGAAAACTGCAACCCAATACAGAGCGACAGTTATTTTCGAAGAAGATGGGAATATACTAAAACATAAAAACGGAACGAAATTCAAAATACACGTGAGCAGCAGACTATACTAACTAAAAACTATCTGTTCTTCAGATGCTGCACTTATATTTCTTGTTCTCTTTCGGTGGAGGAGAAATCCTTCACGACTGAGACAATTTTTATTTTTGTACCTTTTCTCCACATTAAAAAACGACCCTGGTGTCTAACTCTGTCCCGTGGGGAGGCATTGTAAATAGGTATACTAACTAAAAACTATGGAGGAAGGAAATGCAGAAGTTGTCATCAATGCCACGATATCCACACGTGGCATAAAATACTCGGCCATTGCAATTACGACGATATAACAAAAGTACCCGATGTAGTCGAAGGGATGAAAATAAAAAAATAAGACTGACAACAACAAAAACTGCAACGTCTGCATCCAAGGAAAATTTCACCAGAAAAGAAATAAATCTCACGACAAACGAGCGACAAATATTCTGCATTTAGTACATTCAGACCTAGCCAGCCACATAGAACCAGCGGATTTAAACAGGAACAAATACGCCATGTTATTCACTGACGACTTTTCTGGCGCTGTATTTGTATATTTTATTAAAAACAAAAGTGACGCCACATTTGCCACCGAAACATTCCTTGTAGATATTTCCCCATATGGCAGAATGAAAATACTGATAATGGTTCGGAGTTCAAGTCAAACGACTTTGAAAAACTACTCCATCATAACAACATAAAACACGAGACCTCAGTGCCATACTCGCCTCGTCGAAATGGAACGGCCAAAAGAAACTGGCGAACTCTATTCCGAAAACACTGTGGAACTATGCAGTTATGGCATCTGCAGTTATATGGAACAGATGCTTCAATAACCGTCTAAAACAGACGCCCTACTACAAGATGATCGGGAGAAACCCGGACTTATCAAGGATGCACATTTTCGGTTCACCTTGCTATGTCTATTCCAACATAAAATGAAAGTTAGACCCAAAGTGCCAGAGGGGAATCTTCGTCGGATACGACAGAAACAGCCCAGCATATCTTATCTGCCACGCAGAAAACGGAAAAGTGTGTAAACACAGACTGGCAAAATTCACCAACAACAGTAACAATCAACACACTCAAACACAAACCCACTCATCAAGCGATGATGACGCAAATTTTCCCCTAAAAAAACTTAATAAAAAATTTAAAGTCAAGGGAAAACTCTGAATACCAACAAACAAACCGAGTCTATAGTAGAAACTAGCTGTACGCGAAGATACCCGGCGCGTGAGCACAAAATGCCAGCTACCTAGAAGACTATCTGACTGTAGTCCAGGATGGGAGCGGCCACGCATTAATCGACACTGACTACTGCAACAATGTCACACACGGCATACCCCGCATTTAAAGTTGTGACTTCTCCAGCGACGCACCACTGGATTCAAGCAATGCTGGAAGAAATTGACTCCCTAAAGGAAAATAATGTAAACCATCTAACATCCTTACCCAAAGGCAGAACGACAATAAGCGGTAGATGGGTATATAAAATCAAAGAAAACGCCGACGGGTCCCCTAAATACAAGGCCAGGTTTGTCGCAAAAGGGTACAACCAAACTACACCGAGACTTTTTCAGTGACGGCGATATTTCATCGATTCTCTTATACCGGCCTTCCTTGAACAGAGGAATTTACACTGATTAGCACTATAAATAGCGCTAGTAATTCCAACACCGGTGAGAGAGATGCGACTGCTCTTTAACTGCTAGCCGAGTGCCCAGCAGATATACACGCTTTCCTATTTTTGTACATTATTGTTAATACACTTATTCCTTAACCGAACCTCGACTTGATTGTTCTTATTTTCACTGTTGTCCCATGATACAACAGATTGGCGACAAGGAATCGAAACGACCGTCACTGCAGAGAATCACCAAAGGTGATTGGAATACAGATTTGTAAAATCTTTACAGCAGAACACCTTCGTCATTTCAACAGATATTTGGATACACAAGGATTAACAGTAACAATAGTAATTTGGCGACGGGGAAAAAACTTGCTATCAAAATCTACAGCGAAAAATGCGAATGTTGTCAATTATTTAATAATTGAACACACTTACAAAGTGTTTTAGAAAGGGAAAAAGGGTTCATTTTTTTTTCACCAGAAGCCATCTTTCCTACGGTAAGAATTTTCTTCTGCAAAGTTAAATGTCCAAAACCAACTAGCAAATACCGTGTAAGCTTAGCGTTATTTGTATAACATCTGGGATTTGAAAAAAAAAACACACGCTTGACTTTGTCAAGAGAAAAATAGACAGACCGTGAAAAATAATTATTCGCATACGTCATTTGTGCTTAGCAAACATGTAAAGAATCCAGTCATTTCTTTACAAAAGGCAAAGAGAGTAAAAAAAAAAAAGACTAAAAGTTTCCCACACGAATTCGTCGGATGTTTAAAGCGAGGGATTTTATTTTTGCTACGTAAAAACGCGTGCAAATAAAACAATGTTAAACAAATGTTATTTCGCTGGATTGTTTCTAGTAAGACTAGAAATATAGCGTTCAACAAATTAAGTTACAAAAGGACTGCTAAACTGTTGTTCTTCAAACAAAAGACTTGGAAAAGAAAACTTGGTTGATTTTTTTTGCTAAGGAATATTTCTTTAATACAAGCGTAAATTGTAAACTGAAGTCGTATGATGTGTGCGAAATTCAAAGATTCACTGTTGGAATTGTTCCAATTCCATGCAGAGCAAAATCTCGCGTTACAAATGCAGTAAATTCAACAACAAGTAGAAAGAGAAGAGAAATTTAAACAAGCATTTGAAGAAAAAAATGCTTCAACAACAGAAACGCTTCGAGGAAATATTGATGAAAATACAGGAGGAACAAAGAAAAATTCTGGAGGCGACACAGGTAACTAAAGCGGACGATAATCATAACGCATTTTCTCAAACAGCTGTGTGGGCCGCTATTCAAAATTTCAATTATAATCAAGAAGACGATGTCACTTTCGACGATATGAGGATATTTTTATATCGGATTGTAGTACCTGGTCAGACGCGAAAAAGGTTAGGCCTTTGCTAAGGAAATTGGGAACAGTCGAGCATACAAAGTTCGTGAATTTTATTCTCCCAAAAAAAGACCAGTGAGTTGAGCTTCCAAGAAACAGTTACACTACTTACAGAACTGTTTTCTGCAAAAACGTCTCTTTTCCATACGCGATATAAATATATGAATGTTACTAGAAGAGAGGAAGACGACTTATGCAAGTATAGTGAACAAGCATTGCGACGATTTTAAACTGGAGGAATTATCAGCAGATAATTTTAAATATTTAATATTAAATAAATAAATAACGACGCTGAAATCAGGCGTCGTGTTTTAAATAAAGTTGAAAACGAACCGAATTTAAACTACAAAACTTAGCGGTTTATTGCGTTGAAACAAAGCAGTCGTGACATAGAGTAAAGCGGAGTGTCGCATATTAAAAAGACCCTCAAAAGAAAAATCCGACTTCAAAAAATAACCAGAGAAAGAAACAGGGAAAAGATCCACCTGGACCATGCTGGAAGTAAACATTGGTACAATGAGTGTCCCTACGAATTCAAACAATGTGACAACTGCCACCAAAAAAATCTGGTAGAAAGACATCCATTAAACTTACCAAAATTGAACATGAGGAACAAAATATCTGGAAATATGTACAGGTCAAAATGTTTAGAAAGAAAGTAATGCTACAACTTGATAGTGGGTCTGACATTTCCATTATTAATGTACAGACATGGAGGAGGCCTTGGAGACTCACTATGATTAAATCACATAAAACGGCGAGAAGCGTCAGTCACGAAAAATTACCTTCGAAGGTGAATTATTGACGAATATTTTTTTCCAGAACAGGGCCGAAAAAGCAAGAATTTTTGTCATGCGAACATCAAACAACTTCTTTGGAACTGATCTGTTCGAAAAGTTTAGACTATGGGATTTGCCTTTAAGGTCATTTTGCCAAAAGGTTGGGGATTTGAATGTGGAGGCAGAAAAACTTAAGTGGGAGTTAAAAGAGAATTTTCCGGACGTATTTTCAGGCGGTTTGGGAAGGTGTACAAAAGCGGTAGCAAAATTTGACGTAAAAGTAAATGTTCAGAAAGAAAAGAAATGTTCCATACGCCGCTATAGAACAGATAGACGGTGAATTAGAAAGACTCAAAAAGATGGGTGTCATCGGAAAAATTGATCACAGTGAGTGGGCTGCACCAACGGTTTACATCAAAAAGAAGAGTAATGAGATTCGGGTTTGCGCCGATTTCGTGACAGGCTTAAACAGGGCATTACAAGATCACCATTATCCTCTTCCGAACCCCGAAGAGATATTTGCGAAACTGAGTGGAAGGAAATATTCTTCTAAAATCAATCTCAGTGACGCGTACTTACAAGTTCCAGTCGATGAGGAGTGTTCAAAGCTGCTATGTATCAATACCCATAAGGGATTGTACAAGTTTAACAGACTTCCTTTTGAGGTCAAAGTCGCCCCTGCGATTTTTCAGAAAATTATGGACATTATGTTAAATGGGCTGGCTTTCGCAGTAGGGTACCTGGACGATGTCTTAATGAAAAGTGCTAGCAAAGAAGAACACAAAGCTCATGTAAACCAAGTATTCAAAATGATCCAGGATTATGGATTTCAAGTAAAACAGGGAAAATGTACATTTTTCATGGAGAAAATCATCGATAAACATGGAAGTAGGCAGGATCCAGATAGATCAAGTGAAATAAAGAATATGCCTGCTCCAGAAAATATTGCTTTCTTAGGTTTGTCAAATTACTACAATGTATTTGTGCCAAATATGCATAAACTAAGATCGACTTTAAATGAACTGTTAAGGAAAGACCAAAAATGGGTCTGGACGCAAGAGTGCGAAGAAGCAGTTCGGGAAAATAAAGAGACTTTAACGTCTGACTTGTTTCTGGAACATTATAATCCCAAGCGTGAAATTATAGTTGCAAGCTATGCCAGCTCCTATGGCATAGGAGCATGCATTTTACACAAAATGGATGATGGAAAAGTGGAACCCATAGCACATTCATCCCGATCACTTTTGCCAGCCGAAAAAAACTACTCACAAATTGAAAAAGAGGCGCTAAGCATTATATTCGCGATACAGAAATTTCATCGTTTCCTGCACGGTAGGCAATTTCCGTTACAAACAGATCACAAACCATTATTAACGATTTTCGGATCGAAAAAGGGACTACCACAGTATTCGGCGAATAGACTCCAAAGATGGGGTACCATACTTCTGAATTACAATTTTCAAATGGAGTATGTACCATCTAAAAAATTTGGTCATGCAGACGGGTTACCAAGGTTAATACCTAAGCAGACAGAACCATTGGATGATATAGTAATAGCAGCCATTCAAGCGGAAGTTGAAGTAAAAAATATGTTATGTGACACAATAAGAGAACTTCCAGTAACGCTTGATGAGATTAAGAGTAAGGCAAAGGTGGACGAATTTATTATACGCACGAGAGAAAGGATCAACAATAACGAACTAGGTGAAGAAATTTATTCAATTTCCTGTTATATAGCGGCAGGATCATAATTCCTGCGACATTACAGAAAATAATACTCAAGGAATTCAATGTAGGACATCAAGGTATATCAAGAATGAAAAGCCTTATGCGCTCTTTCGTTTATTGTCCAAACATGGATAAGGAAAAATCAGGGAGTGTAGAGGATGCGCATTAGCTATGAAAGCTCCTCCAACTCAATTCGGATTGTGAGCAAAACTGGACCGACCTTGGTCTAGGATTCATTTAAATTTTGCAGGACCGCTAGATGGGTTGTTGTAGACAGCCTATCTAAATGGCCGGAAGTATTAAAATGTAAGAATCCAACATCCGAGGTAACTATCAACTTCCTGTATGAACTATTCGCTAGGTTTGGAGTAGTAGACTGCATTATTATAGACAATTAAACGCAATTAACGTCTACCGAATTTAAACATTTTTGCGAGGATCATCTAATCAAGTATATAACCATTCCGCCATACCATCCAAGAAGTAATGGACAAGCAGAGAAATTCGTTGACACATTCAAGAGAGCACTGAAAAAAAGCTAGTGGGTCGCCGATGGATAAGTCAATCCAACAGGTTTTACAAGTCTACAGAGTCTCTTACAATGCAAACATCGAAATGTCGCAAGGTTAGATCGATTTTTCACAAGTTGTTACCAAACCAGGATAGGCCAAACCTTAAAAAACCGATAACAGAAAAACGGTATAAAGTTGGCGAAAAAGTCTTCTACAAGATTCACAAAAATAATAAGACTTTCTAGGAGTCCGGCATTGTTGAGAAACAAATAGGCAACATGGTCTACATAATTAACGGACCCGACTTTGTGAAGAAACGTCACACTAACCAAATTCGGAAAAGATACTTAAACAGTGAGGTAACCGGATTGCCCGAGGAAGACATCATGGACAGTGTTTGATACTTTTAAGGGGCCCATACAAGAGACAGCTCCAGAGAACAAATTATCAAACAGAAAACGGAAATAAACAGAATTAATTAGGGTGACCCCCTCCCCCCACCAAAAAAAAAACGTTATTAATCTCATACGCGATATTTTCAAAGGTGGGTGTTATACCGGCCTTCCTTGAACAGAAGAATTTACACCGATTAGCACTATAAATAGCGCTAGTAATTCCAACACAGGTGAGAGAGATGTGGCTGCACTTCAACCGTTAGCCGAGTGCCCAGCAGATATACATGTTTTCCTATCTTTGTACATTATTTTTAATGCACTTGTTCCTTAACCGAACCTCGACTTGATTGTTCTTATTTTCACTGTTGTTCCACAACACAACACGGATGAATACAAAGAAGGACACAGAACAATCTGTAAATGATGCTAAAAATCAGAGCAAATTATTATTTTTGTTGCAACATCTCAAGTATGGTGACTAATAAATATAAAGAAGACACCATAACAATTTGTAAACGGTGTTAGAAATAATAGCATATTATTTTTTTGTTGCAACATCGTACGTATGGTGACTAATAAATACAAAAAAGACGCCAGAAATATTTGCAAACGATGTTAAAAATACCAGCATATTATTCATTTTGTTTCAAAAGCCTAAGAATGGTAACTAATAAATATAAAGAAGACACCAGAACTATTTGTAAACAATGTTAAAAATCACAGCATATTATTATTTTTGATTCAAAATCTTGTAGCGCCTACCCCGGAACTAAAATTTGACAGGGACTTTTTGATATGTCACTGTTTCCGGAGAGCTTTAAAAAAGAGAACAAAAAACATGTGGCGCAAAATTTGAGGTGTTTCTCTTCCTCTTTCTTTCCACTGGACTTCATGAGGTAAGACATGCTTTTCATCGCTGCGGCCTTTTTTCGCACGTGCCCGAACCAAAGACATTATGATAATTTCTTCTAAACGAAACAAAAAAAATATTTTCTTTATCTCATTGCTCCACTTTTTACACGAAATGCATTCACAAAGAAAAACATTAATTTCTCTTTTCTCTTCTAATTATTTTACACTCAAAAGGAACATTTACCCAGTCCATAAGGATTTCTTTGTTTTCAATGGACACAAACATATGAGTGTAACGGAACGCCGAGAAATGTTAAATAAATTTACAATTCCTTCAATGTACCAAGTCTGAATATGTATTTTTATTAATTTTTCTAAAAAATTATTTTAAGTGAGTTGTTCGTCATTTTCTCTGGCGACCAGCTCGCTTCAATCTTTAGTATGGTGACTAAAAAATATAAGGAAGACACCAGAACAATTTGTAACCTATGTTAAAAATCACAGCATATTATTCTTTTTGTTGCAACAACTTAAGTATGATGACTAATAAAAATAAAGAAGACACCAAAACAATTTGTAAATGATCTTAAAAATCACAGCATATTATTCTTTTCGTTGCAACAACTTAAGTATGGTGACTAATAAATATAAAGAAGACACCAAAATAATCTGTAAAAGATCTTAAAAATCACAGCATATTATTCTTTTAGTTTCAAAAGCTTAAGTATGGTGATTAATAAATATAAAGAAGAAACCAGAAAATTTGCAAACGATGTTAAAAATCACAGAATATTATTCTTTTTGTTTTGTAAGAATTGAAATTGATTTGACTTACCGGGGGTGGGTCGGAGGGAAGAAAAGAAACTGAACTGCTGTTTGCCGTTACTGAGAAACTGGGTGTCTATTTCCTACTAAGTTAAATTGACATTCTAATCTCGTTGGAAATCACGTTGGCAATTCTCGCCACTGAGAGTAAGTATATATAAAAGGAGTTGCCTTAATACGGGTTAGTGATTAGTTAAGAACCTAGTTACCTAGCTTGCTAGTCGGTTGGCGTCTCTTAGACTGATTACCTCGTTACTGTTGTTCAGCAAACGTTACCTGTTAATTGTTACCTTTACAAGGAAAGAAAAGACTGCTTGTAAGCAACGTCACCATTTCGTTGCAAGCCCTTACTGCCTTTTCTTACCCCCCTCCTGTTGGTGAAATAATCCCGACAAAATTGCAACGAAATTTATCACCCTTCTTCTAGAATTGAATTATTCTAGTATTTTCTGTCTTTTGCCTGAATTGTAACATGGAGGATTCAGTCTCTATGGAAGAGCTTGATCTTAAATGGAAACTTCTGCAAAGAAATGTACTGACTACGCTAGAAGGACTAGAAAAAGAAAAGAGTCCTGAGGAAAGGAAGTGCTTTCTCGTTTCAAGAGGGAAATTAAGGAATGGATGGAAGAGCTGAAAGCCTTCTCATTTGGTATGGAAGAGATTTATACTAAAGAAGAAGATGCAGAGACCCTGACCAGCTTAAGTACTGCCTCCTTTCGCTTTAAATACGATGTCAGACGAAGGCTAAGTTTACTGCAAAAGACTGAGCAAGGCAAGACCCCAGCGGTCACCTCGTTGGATGGAGATATTGACTCGATTCCTAATCAAGAGAACCCAGTGCCCCCTGATAATTAGAGATCTCCACCTTCCAAATTCGCAGCTCAATCATCATTTTCGGTGGAGCCATTTAAAATAAAGTTGAAGAGACCTCACTTCAACGAAAAAGACAAAAGGAGATTTAAGGACTTTTTGGTAAAATTTGAAAATTGTGGCAGGTCCATTACATCGGACACGGAAAAATTGTATTTCTTAAGATGTTCATTAGAAGGCAGAGCTCTCCAACTAGTGATGGGACGATTCCAAAATTTTTCCCGATTCTGATACAATTACCGATTCTTTTCAAAATTTCCGATTCCGATCCGATTTCTGATTCCAATTCTTTTAAAATTTATACATATTTAATTAGAGATTTGTTTTGTTTTGTTTTTGTTTTGTTTCTTTCGTAAATTTTCAAATTATTACATAAACCCCTGGGTAATGTCCACGTATATTTTTTCTCAAATGTTTGCTCTGTAATTGATTAAAAATTATAAGACAACAAAACATTTTGATTTTAAAACAAAGCTATATTATATCAGTTCGTATTTACTGTATAACATGCTACTTACATAAATAATTAAATAGTTGAAAATATTCGAAGATTGGTAGGCAAAATAAGAAAACGATGTAAGAACAACATATTTAACAACGACACCTCTTGTTACTTGTTACTAACGAATTTCTAAATAATAATGTTACTATTTAGAAAAAACATTTTTAACATGAGATTGCGTGAGCTTTCTGTGCCTTCTCTCTATGAATGAACTAAAATTTTATTTTAATTATAAAAATTTGCTAGGTTATTAAATTGATTTACTTTGCTATAAAAAATAAAACAAAACACAAACAAAACGAAGTGAAAATGGTGATGACGACGACGACGACACCAACAACAACAACGACGACGACTTTGTAGATTAACACGCAGCTAAATCTCGATTCCAAAATGAAATATTACTTTTATAGATTACGTGTTAGAACATTTTTTAAATTGACGGAAAGAAAAGTGATCATGGTACTTGTGCAGTTTACGTCCCTCATTAAAAAACGAAAATTTCCAAAAACAATTATATTTTACGTACCCGTTATGGAATGAAGTTCTCCTAAAAAAAAAATTCACTTAATTTCATCAAGTAGTTTTGTTTTTACAGCTTGTTTTCAATCTCGGGAACATGGAATTTCTCTAATAAATCGCTTAATTGATATCAAACGGAAATGATCCATTATATTTCGACCAAAATCAATGCTAATGGCGTAGTTTAGATTGACTGTTTCGAATGCCTCGAATGAATGCTTTTAGCGATAAAAACAAAACTACTTGATGATATTAAGTGAAATTTTTTGAGAACTTCATTCCATAACAGGTACGTAGAATATAATTTTTTTTTTAATTTTCGTTTTTTAATGAGGGACGTAAACTGCACAAGTACCGCGATCATTTTAGAATTTAGAGTGTGAGATCAGTTTCAAATATAAATTTAACGTTAAATGATCATCGTTTCTGGCCATCCTAATTCTTTATGGATGTTAACTAAATTGTTTCCCACTAAATTAAGTTCGATTTGAAACGTTGTAAAACCATGTGTAATCGCTTAAAAAGTAGACACCCCCTCCTCCAATAAGCGCACATAATTTAAAATTGGTAACACACTACAATGTTTTGGAAAAGCAGCTCATTTTACGTTTAATTTATTTGTGAAATTGACCCTCTATTTTAAATTCCTAATCGTTTTATATATATTTATTTTTTTATAATCATGAGTGTTTATAGGCAATGTTTATATTTCATTTTTAAATAGTTACTTAAAAACGGTACGAAGATGTAAATAATCTATTCTCGTGAAATTATGGGTGTTTTTTATTCCGTTTTCATTTTTCGCCCATCGCAATTATAACTTTTTGTTGCGAAAAGAAAAGTTCGATTCTGGATTCGATTTTGGATCAGAACAAAAATAAAAATGACCTCAGTCTAGAAGAAGTTCTTCAACAATTATTATATTAATGCAAAAAAGTTATAAAACAAATATCCCCCGCAATAACTTTTTAAAGAAATTTTAAAACAATATCCCCCGCAAGAACTGTTCTACAATTTATTATTAATCAATATTTATTCAATAATTGCCCTTTTTTCCTAGCTGGCCAAAATGGTCCCTTTTCTGTTGCCCAATTTTCCGGACACCTGAAATTCATTTACGATTTTTACCGAGTGAGTAAATACTTTTCAAAATATTTATTTTCAAGCATGGAGGGACGCTGTGTTCCTCTTTTAAGCTACATGAGTGACAACCTAACACCTCCCATCAGTGTAAATACTTATTTACAAATAATAGTCATTTTAAAATTTGGCGGTGAGGGGTTAGCCATATTTTAAACTAGAGGGTAGAGAGCTGAGCCCGGTACTTCTCCAACAATCCTAATTTTCTGTTACTAAAATGCGTTTTTTCCCTATTTATCCATTTTTACCATTTTTGCCGTTGCCACTTTTACCCTGCTATTTATTCCCTTGCAATTTTACCGAGCACCAAGAACACATAGCTTCTAAATAACAGAGTAAAATATTAAGCAATATTTATTTTTAAATATCATTGTGGAGATGATTTAGTTCCCATTTAAAACTAGCGTAGCCCACTAAATCCCTCTTCAGGACGGTCTTAAAATCTATTTTGCAAATTAAAATTTTGGATATTGTAAATATCATGACCTCTAGAATAAATGTGTTCTTGTGATAACTGAAATGATTCTAGATAGTGTAAGATAGAGTATTACCACAACTTCCAATTTCACACACATTTGTTGGTATTGTGCCTAATCTGTGAAAATATGCTATATATTTTACCCAATAAATAATTCAAAGTGTAGTATCTGTTCTGATATTGCACTTTATCCTTTATGTCCTCTGCCACTGACATAAAAATCTTCTAGACTGAGACAAGTTTCATTGCCGTTTCAATCCAGAGTGCCCCTTTTGGGAGAGTTGGATTCCCTATATTAAAAACCGACCTTCTGTCTAACACTATCTTCGGGTAGGGGACGACAAGTAAATAGAATCACATGTAAACTAACTCACACACCCCAGACAAAATAAGATTCTATATTTTTAGGCGATTATGTGAACATATTAAAAAAACAAAAAAAAAAAATAAAATTTAGAGAGTGGGATCAGTTTAGTATATATAAGTAAAATCGTCTTCATTTTCAAGCCATTATAAATTATTATGATTGTTCATTAAATTCTTTTACAACTTACCCTAAGTTAGACTGGTAAGTTCATAAAACCCGCATATTATCACTTAAAAAGTAACCTCCCACATACACAAACACACAGAACTTACATATTATAGCAATTTTTGGCTAACTGCCCTTAAACGTTAGAATTACTTGGATATGGAGGCTCATTTTCTGTTAAATTTACCTGTAAAACAGACACTATAAATTCTTAAATTTATTATTTTTTTGCTTCTCGTCTGGTGGATGATTTTTCAGAATAAGAAAGGAAGAAAAGGGGGCGAAATAAATGAATACATAACGAATAAATGTTACGAAAAACAAGCGAAGCTACATTTTCAACTACCTGGATAATTTTTTCTTTTCTTTTTTGCACTTTAACTTATTTTAAAGTGTTTTTAACTTAAAATAATGGTAGTGTAAAGCCTATTGAGTTAAAACAAAAATAGTGATATTATTTAAGCCATATTCGAGCCTCGATAATAGCTCAGAAATCAGAAATCAAAGTACTGATAGAAACGCACCCAAGAAATGTCACTATGTTCACCTGATGTTATGTGAGAACAAGAAAAAAAGGCCGAATAAAATGAATACATAACGAATAACTCACTGGCGTAGCTAGGGGGGGGGGCGGACCGCCCCGGGCGGAACACCTGAGGGGGCGACATGATGAGAGGGTAAAAATAGAAAGTAGAAAAAATAAATAAAAAATAAACAAAAGTTAACAAAAAATATGAAATTTTATACCAAAAAGGTTGTAAAAAATCGGAATTTTGGGGGGTATCTGAATCAGAAAAAATGTGTCCCTATTTTCTGAGCGTCAGGGGGGGGGCGGCATGGGGGCGGCATTTTGAGATGGTAAAAGGGGAAAATCGAAAAAAATGCTAACAAAAAATCTGAAATTTTATATCGAAAAGGTTGTAAAAAATGGGAACTTTTGTAGTTATTGGAATCGCAAAAAGGTGTCCCTATTTTGCGAGCGGCATATGTTAGGGTGCGGCATTTTGAGAGAGTAAAAATAGAAAGTAGAAAAAAATAAATAAAAATAAACAAAATCTAACAAAAAATCTGATATTTTATACTGAAAAAGTTGTAAAAAATCGGAAATTTTTGAGGTATCAGAATCAGAAAAATGTGTCTCATTTACGAGCAGCAGTCAGCACATGTCAGGGGCGGCATTTTGAGAGGATAAAAATAGAAAATAGAAAAAATATATAAAAGCTAACAAAAAATCTGAAATTTTATACCGAAAGTTTGTAAAAATCTGAAGTATTGGAGGTATCGCAATCGGAAAAATGTGTCCCTATTTTACGATTCCAAAACCGATTCTTTTAAATTTTTAATTTAATTTTTCATTATTGGTACTAATTATAAATATTTATTATTTTTAAATTATCACTAAAACTAGAATGATAATAACCTCAAAATACGATGTAAATTTATTTTATTTGTAAAACAATTTTTTTAAATTGCATAAATTCTCTATGTAACCTTTCAAAGAAAGCAGTTGCTTTACATGTTCTGAAAAATGTTGAAAAATTAAACAGCAACAGTCTTTACAGCTCACGGCGATCGTAAGATTTGCCCCCCCCCCCGCATTTGATAATCTGTTAACCTTCAAATTCAAAAAGCCCTCAAAATATTTATTTTCATGGAACTAATGTAAGACTGCAGCTATTAGTCCTAGATTTTCATCGTATTACAGTACTCGTCAAAGAAGACCAAAGATTTTTCAAAACAATTATATAATTTTCTTCGGATTAATGTTCACACAATTCCCTTCAGATTAAGGTTTACATACTTATTGAAAAGAAATTGTTAAATTAAATTAACTGGCTACGTAATTGTATACGTAGCCAGTTAATTTAACAATTTCTTTTCAATAATAATTGAATATTATTATAATAATAATTGAAATTTCTTTTCAATAATAATATATGACTTGGGTGCCATGAGCTAGAATCGAAATCGAAACACAACTCTCCACCCTCATTCCCTAGCCTCTGAACCACTAATAAAATAAAGACTGGGTACGCAAATAAAAGAAACCAAATATTTTTTGAAAACAAAAACTTATAATTCAAATTATAAAAAAATGTTAAATTAAATGAATTAGTTACACAAGCAAATATAATAATAAATTTAAATGAGAACATTTGAAAACCTGAAAATGTTATGAAATGATAAAATTTTTTATTTACTTTTTTGTCGTTGTTGTTAAAGTCCGAATTTTCGCCAAATAACATGGATGTATCAAGGAGAGAATAGTCCGATGTAGTTTTCTTTTCTTTGTCTTCATAATGTTATTATTAAGAGGTCGAGCCCTCCGAAGAGAAAAAACGTCTTGTATCGCTGCTTTTTTAAATCCGTGTGTGTAATCGCTCGGTTTTCAGAAATTTGTTGTTGTTAATAACGTTTCAACTCTTTTAACAATAGTTTTAATATATTTTAAATAAATGTATTTATGAATGGCAAATAAGGCTATAAATTTATTTTTTGTGAGAGAACTGTCGCAAGGCACAAGTCGGTTGAAAATTTACAAACATATTTTTCGCGCCTATTTTTCGGCAAAGTTATCAATGACTATCAAAATTCACTTCCTCGACAAGTTCCCTCTCTATTGAGAGGATTGCCAAGTCTGTAAGTCTTGTCTGGCTCATTGCTGATCTAAGGTAGTTTTTTATGAGCTTCAGTTTTGAGAAAGTGCGCTCACAGCTAGCAACGCTAATAGCTCTGGTGAGGAAAATTCTCAGCGAGATCACAATATTAGGGACGGAATCCCCAAGTTGGTATCTTTGTATAAAGCTCAAAAGTTCAAGAGATCCATCGATTTTGTCTTTTTCTGAAGCTTTTACAACATACTGTAACCTCTTCCTTTCAAGCTGACAATCATAATTATCATCAAGCAGATTTGACGGTATAAGAAAAGCGTATTTATTTGCAAGATTGTGAACTTGTTGAAATCTGCAAGATATTTATTCAGTCAATCTGTCTATGACAGACAGCATTTCCCGTCTCAACTCAGTATCAAAACTCAGCGCTGCATCAGTCAATCCTTCACCATCCATTCGTTTCTTTTTGCGAATACGACGCTCCATGCTTATCCCCATTTCAGAGCAGAGTGTTTTTGACTCGTCTATTGCAGTCCACTATCTTTTCTCTATTCTGAAGAAGGAAATCTTTCAACGCCGTCAGCCTGACAGAACTTTGTTGCAGATCCAGCCCTTTTTTTGAAGATATTTCTGGGCATCATTGATTTCTGGGAGAATAGTTTTCCAAAGGTTCAGAAATAAAAGAAACGGAAACGATAGTACCGAGTTGAGAATTAAAGATGCATCTGATCTTGTGGTTGCATTTTCTCCTTCTTCTGTGAGCTGTTCCAGGGCAATGACGACTTCCAATATTTTTTTTATCACAACATCTACAGCATCTGCTCGACTACTCCATCTAGTATCCACAGTCCGTTTGATACTTAGACCGGTCAACTGAATCAAGACGTCCCAGCGATGTGTAGATGCAGAAAAGAACGAGAATAACCGGTCCAGTGTGCCAAAAAATGTAACAGAGTGAACCGCTACTGAAGCTGCATGTACACAAGCCAGATTTAGTGAATGGTTTGTGCATGGCACAAATAGAGTTTTTGGGTTGATTTCAGAGATTCGTTTCTGCACACCCGATCGGTTACCTGCCATAACAGCGGCATTGTCAAATGCCTGGCCAATACAGTCACCAATCTGTATCTCATCATTCTCCAATTCTCTCAAAATGAGTTCAGAAATGTCCTCCGCGCTTTTACCCTTTGTTTCGATGAAGCGGAGAAACGACTCCTCCACCGTCATTTCATTTCTGTCAACTTTCACGTAGCGCAACACCTCACTCATCTGGTCCTTGTGAGATACATCGGGAGTACTATCAAAAATTATACAAAAATACTTGCTTTTCTTTATCTGATCGATAATTTTCTTTCTGACCTGCTTTGCTAAAATGCTCACAAACTCATTTTGAATTTCTGGTGACAGATAAGAAATTATGAATTTCTTCCCTAGGTTAACTTTAACCAAATGTTCACGGAGTACAGGGTCATATTTAGCCAATAGATTTACCAATTCCAAGAAATTTCCTTTGTTTTCTTGACCCCTTTCATCATTATGGATGTCTTCCCGGTGACCTCGTAGCGCCAGATTCTGCTTGGCGAGAAATCTGATAATGTCCAGCAATCTAGCTAGGATTTCTCGCCACTTCTTTGTTTCTTTCTCAATGATATTTTGCTCAACTTTATCAACTACCTTTCCTTCAGCAAGTCGGATCTCTAGCTCCTTCCAGTCAAGAAACGCCTGAGCATGAGATGTGCTTGCTTCATGTTCATGTACTTTTGGATTTAATTTCCACCAATTCTTGAAACCCACATCAGCAGAAAAACTCGAGAGTCCAATTGAAAATAGTCTGCAGCAGAAGCAAAATAAGGCTTCTCTGGCAGGAGAATACACCATCCAAGTTCGCAAACTTTTCTCACCGTTCCGCAATACCTGATAGAACCAGTTTTTTGTTAGCTTTCTAACGTCACCTTTTGTTTTTGTCCCTGGTCGCACTATTTCCTTGAATTCATGATCAAGGTGCTGCACAGCGGCAGATCCCTGCCGAACAAGCATAGCGCGAATTTCATGACTAATCTCAATAGGCCATAGACCAACACCTGTAAAATCGGTCGCGACAACCAGTGATTGCCTTTCCAATTTTTCAACTTCACGCGCATTATCATTGGCAGTTGTTGATGTATCAACGTGGACAATATCGACTTCCGAAGTAACAGTATCAATGTTAACTTCATCTTCGGTTTCAGCAAGATTTTCGACTTTCGTTTCCGCCATTTCGGCCATAGAAGTATTTTTGATGAATTTCAACAGCGTGCCTTTATTCTTGTTTTCTTCCTCTTCTTTTGTTTTTCGCTTTTTACGGAATGCCGCACCACTCTCCTTAATTCTCTTCATTTTAAAATTCACGTAAATATTCTGAAAAAAAATTTAAATACTATTTTAAAAAATAGCACGCCATTTCTCTGCATAAGCACCTTTTGTGTTGTTCCGTAATAGTACCACAAAAGGTGAGATACCCCCCCATAAAATCTTAGATGCCTATCCCTAAAAATACATATATACTTAGAGAGCGAGACCCGTTACTACCCCCCCGTAAAATAGGACCCTACGAGGAAAGAGTCTTTCAAACTACTTTAAAACACCAATAAATAATTCTATTAACTTTTATAGCCTATAGGAACATTTATTTGTTGTATATTTTATTTTTTGCACCTTTTCAAATCTCTTTGTATTGTAAAACAAACCCCAAAACTAATGAAACTAATAAGTAAATATTTTTCAAAGTATTTCCTTATTTAAGGAATGTTATAGAAAAATACAAGGAATGGTCATCTTCACTAAAGTCGTACGCAAGATGACGGCCGCAAACGGATGTAAACAATTGAAGGAAACGCAAATTTTAGCGAAAGAAAATTTAGCGAGTTGACTGTACAATCTAGCAAGCAAAAAACAACAGCTGATAATAACAACTAATAATTTTAATTTGTAAATATTCTGTAATTGTTATGAATATCTTAATAATAAAATAAAATAATTAAGAATTTTTTTTTTGTTTCACATAACATTTTAATAAATACAAGATACCATAAAAATTGAGTTTCATGGTCTTTTCTCTGCATAATTACCAAAACAAAACAATCAAATGAAAAATAAAACAAACAGAATCAAATGAAACAACTAAAAAATAATATAATCTTCCAGAATATCAAACAAAGAAATTTTAATGTCTGTTTTTAGTTAAGAATAAAAGTAGTATTAAAAAATGTAAATAAATAAATTAAAAACTGAAAAAAATTATCTAGTAAGGTAGAAACGTAACTTAGCTTGCCTTTGGCAACATTTTTTTCATTCATTTTTTAAAATAAAACGAAAAAGTTTCTTGTTTTTTTTGTCATTATGCAGAAAAAGGACGATGAAATTCAATTTTTACCGTATCTTTTGTATAATCTCATGTAAAACCATAGTATAGTTGAAAAAAAAACATTTCTTATTCATTTCATTTCATTATTAGCATATTCATAACAAGTACAGAGTAGTTAAAAATTAAAAAACATTTATTATTTTACATTAAGTACAAACACTATAACTTATCCAGCTATGTAGAAGAGTAACTTATATTACTCTTGCTAATATTTATTTATTATATATTTGTTGTTTGAGACATTTTCGAATCTGTGTTGCTTGTAAAACAAGCCCCAAAATCACGTAAATTTCCTATTAAAACCTCCAAAATGGTTTTAAAAATGTGTGAAATGTCGGATATTTTTTCGTGTTCTCACGTAACTAAATAAAAGCTTTAAAATAAATTAAAATACTAAAAAGTTATCCAGCTCGGTAGAAAAGGAACACTTAGAAAAATCAATTATCGGTTTTAAAACAAAAGTAAATAAGTAAAAATATTTTGTTGAATATATTTAAAAAAAAAAAAGGCCAAATTCTAAAATGAAGCCTCTCTTTTGCTGTAAAAAAAGGCCCCTCAAAAATGGCAAATTGAAAATTAAAGAAAAATTTCATATGTTGAAGATGTTAACATCTATATCTTTGCATTTTTATTTCTCTATTAATTTTGTAGTATTTTCTTAGCGATGATGAAGCAAAAACGTTAATAATGAAACCAAATCGAAAAATATACTTTGGCTCTCACATATTTTTCTGTTTAAATTAGTTCTATGTTTAATATTAAAAAGAATAAACTCATTACATTCAAAAGTTTAAACAGTTTTAAAATCGTATCAGAAATTTAAAGAATAATTTTAATACTAATTTAATATAAAATAATTTGATGAACAATTGGTAAATTTGTAAATAAGAATATCTTGAAAAACTGTTATAATGAGAAAATTATTTTCGGAATTAAAGTGGGGAATCAGTTTCTCATATATATTTGATTTAAGATTATCACCCATTTCCAACAGAATAGCGTTTATTCTTTCTATGTAAATTTTAGATAATTATTAACGTTTCTTAGCACGCATTTATTTATCTAAATATATTTTTAAGTCTCCCTACCACCAAAATAAAATATATCGAAGAGCCTACAATTTCAATTTCATAAAGAAAGACTTGACATTGCCATCTTTAAGAAAACAGTGTAAACCCAATATAGGAAACGTGCACATTTTCCCCAGGCTTAAATATATTTTCACCTACTTTAATAACTATTTTTCCACTTGGGCATTTTAAAGAAACGAAAATGTTAATGTGTATGGTACTAACCTTTGTTGCTGGTAGTAGGAATTAGTTTCTCTTGGGCTGATGTTCTGGTGTTCCTTAGTAATTTTTCTTATGAAGATTCAGTAGTAACAAGTTGAGTGTGTCAGTCTGAACTGTCATATTTTGTCAGCTAGTTTTGGCTTATATTAAAATTGGTTGGTTTAAAAGGATCATAAACAAGCCATTCTCATGGGTTTTGGTGATTTCACACCTACATGTGAATACTTGAAAAGGGCATTTCAGGTTCCGATTTGATTGAAAACATTTTCTACTTAAAAAAAGGAATGAATGGAAATAAAAAGGAGGAAGACCATAAAACTTTATTCCGGGCACATTTGAATAAATTTGACTTTTTAAAAGTATGGACACAATTATTTTACGTTTATAATATAAGTTTTGTTTTTAAAACTTTTACATTTATTATTTATAAATATAATAGACATTTTGGGGTTGTTTTACTATGCACATAGATTCGAAAAAACTGTCAAAAATATATAACAAATAAATGTTATCAAAGGCAAGATAAGTTACTCTTCTACCTATCTCGACAAGTTTTTAGTGTTTTTTACTCACTTAAAACGTGTAATCAGTTAGAAAAACATAGTGTCTATCGGTATATGCGAAAAATACAAATGAAATCCATTCAATATATGTTAGCGTGACATAGGGTGACATATATTCGGTGGGTTTCTAAGAGTATTTTCAATATGTATTTAGTTTTAAGTCAATTTCCCGAACTTGCCGCATTCTAAACGAAGTCTGGCGCCATTTTTTATTTTTTGACAGTTTTTCTTCGAATCTATGTGTATAATAAAACAAACCCGAAATTGTTAATTCGATTTACTTCTCTTACTTTTCATTTTAATAAATATTCGATTAATATTACATGATATATATACATCCACTAATATATATATATATATAAGGTTAAGATTTTTTTGTTATTGGCGTTTGTTCCGCGATAAGCGTTTGTTTACATTTTTTTTTACATATTTTTATACATTCGCTACCTTAGCTTTATTATTCATATTATTATATGAATGAATCGCCCTAACTTTTTGTACGCATTTAATTTAATTATTTTTTTACGTGCATAAAATAAAATAACATAAAATAAATTTTATGCACGTTAAATATAATTAAATTAAATTACATATATGTGTGTGTGTGTGTGTGTGTGTGTGTGTGTGTGTGTGTGTGTGTGTGTGTGTGTGTGTGTGTGTGTGCATAATAGTCATTCACACATAGGACTGTTTCGCTGTTTACAGTTCATCGGTGCGGCTAGACTTTAGCAACTACTTCCAGCTAGGAACGAAATCCGACCATCTGAGAGAGCGAGGGAGAAATATTTTAACAACAATTAGCAGCCTTTGGGCTGATATCACAGTGTAGTATCTGTTCTAATGATACACTTCTCCTTTTCTGTCGTTGGTCAGTATGGGGAAATCGTTCATGACTGAGAATTTTTATTTTTGTTCCTATCCAGAGTGCCCCTTTTTGTGGAGCTGGATTTTCGCCACATTAAAAACCGGCCTTGTGTCTAACTCCGCCCTCGTGGAGAGGCAAGTAAATGGGAACTATCGGCAGTCGTTGCCAAACCGACCTCAGCTCTAATTGTACACAAGATCTAATTTTAAACAAGACCATTGCTATATTCGCTTACGGCCGTTTGCCATTTCCGGCTCTCATTATGCTCAACATTATGGGAGCATTATAATAAATACGTATTTATTTTATAACTATATATGTGCATATTGCATATATACATATATATGTGCATATACACATATATTTATACATACATACGTGCATATATACATATATATACACATATATAAATACGCATATATACATACATATATATGTATATATATACATATATGTATATATACATATATGTATATATATATATACATATATAATATAAATATATGCATACATATATACATACATACATGTAGATACATACATATACATATATATATATATAAACAAATATATATATATATAATATATCCTTCAAGATTGAGCCAATTTTTTTGTTTTAATCTAGGTTGAACTTTCTCTACATTAAAACCGATCTTGAAATGAATTAAAGCAATTTATTCTTAATTAATGGAAATTTTGAAAACTCCAAACGCAATTGTAAATTATTACTTGATAAATAGTTTAACAGTTTGGAGTTTTCAAAATTTCCATTAATTGAGAATAAATTGCTTTAATTCATTTCAATCACTAAGTTTAAAAAATGCAAGCATTAATTATTTCTGGATATATACTCAGTGACCGGCTGACCTAACAGGATAGGGCCAAGCCCAGGCTTCGGCCAAGCACCAAAAAACAAAATGACCTCAGAAAGATTTCATACTTAAAGGGGAACTTTCATATAAATTTTTATCGAATAGGTGCGAAAAGAAAGTTGGATATTTGGGTGTATATACACCGACATCAAAGAGGAAATAACATTAGATGCGAAAGTTTGAATTCATTAATTTTATTACTGTCCAATTCATGAGGCTAAGACTTTGAAAGTATCAAACGTATGTTTTTGTAGCATACTTTTTATAACTCCTTGTAAACTTTACAATTGCTAGCTGGGGGATCGGACAAAATCACCCCGGGCAACCCCCACCATCTACTTAAAACAAAAGGAAAACAGATAAAATCTCAAATGAATAAAAAATATTAAAAATCAGTTTTCATATTTTAATTTTAATTTAATTGAATTTAGGAAAATTAGATACCGTAGAACTAATTTTCGCAAGGTATGAAAATTAAGCAACTACAGAATAAATGTTAACTTAATAATAATGGACCAGTTTTCCTACCTAGCAAAAGATGGACGAATTTTCCATGGACGAATTATCCAGGGAGGGGAATTTTCCATGGACGAATTTTCCATGCACCCCAATGCCGGGGGGGGGGGGCAAATTTTACTACCGCCCCGGGCGGCAAAAGGTCTAGCTACGCCACTGGAATAACTGTTACCAAAAAACAAGCGAAGCTACATTTTCAACTACCTGGATAATTTTTTCTTTTTTTTTTCTTGCACTTTAACTTATTTTAAAGTGTTTTCTAACTTAAAATAAGGGTAGTGTAAAGCCTATTGAGTTAAAACGAAATAAAAATGGTGATATTATTTAAGTCATATTCGAGCCTCGATAATAAAATCAAAGTAGAAATAAAATCAAAGTAGATAATAAAATCAAAGTAGAAACGCACCCAAGAAATGTCACCCGATGTTATGTGAGAACAAGAAAAAAAACCGACATACGACTTTTAACTTTCGATAATGACTCAAAAATTAAACAATATACTAGTAGAAACCCACCCAATAAATGTTACCAAAGCCAAGATAAGTTACACTTCTGCCTAACAAAAGAATATATTTGACTTTAACTTTAAGTAATTGATCTGAAATTTATTTTGGAAAACAATTTAAACGATGTTCTTAGTGAAATCACAAAACTCATAAAAATTATCATGACAATTCCCATGGCTACATAAGAGATAGAACGTTGTTTTTCAACTCTGAAAAGAATAAAAACTTTTCTAAGGAGAACCATGGGTTACGAAAGACTAAATGAACTTGCAGTGCTTTCAATTGATAAAAAAGTTCTTCAGCAGTCATTCAGAAGTTAAGGAGAAAATTATTAATCTTTTCTCACAAATTAAAACAAGAAAAATGGAGTTTACTTTCAAATGAATATAATAAGTAAAATATTTAAAATATTTACATCTATTTAGGATTCCTTTAAGTTGTTGTATTTTTATACGTGTGCATACGTATAAATTATATTTTTTATGCTTCTTTTATTTTTACACAATATTAAAACAATAGATATTTTCTTTAAAACAGCACCCCCACTAATCTTAGGCACGAGCCGCCACTGCATTCATCTCCCTTGTTAAATCACATTCCATGCTACGGACACTTTGCCCCTCCTAATACAAGTTGTTAGTAAGAAATGAAATCGGTTCTCAACCTTCAATATTTGTCTGTCTTTATATAAAAACTTTGAGGCCATATATGTATAAGTCACCATACTAAAGGTTTTTAAACAAAATGAATAATATTCTGTGATTTTTATCATCAGTTATAAATTGTTCTTGTTTCTTCTTTATATTTATTAGTCACCGTACATAAGATGTTGAATAAAAAAGAATAATATGCTGTGATTTTAATATCTGTTACAATTGTTCTGGTGTCGTCTTCATATTTATTAGTGACCATACTTGAGGTGTTGAAAAAAAAACAATTATAGATTGGTATTTTTAACATCGTTTACAAATTGTTCTGGCTTTTTTTAATATTTATTAGTCACCCTACTAAATGTAGTGAAACAAAAAGAATAATATTCTGTGATTTTTAACATCGATTACAAATTTTTCTGGAGTCGTCCTTATATTTATTAGTCACCATTCTTAAGATGTTGAAACCAAAAGAATAATATGCAATGATTTTTAACGTCGATTACAAATTATTCTGGTGTCTTCTTTATATGTATTAGTTACCATACTTATGGTATTAAAACAAAATGAATAATATGCAGGGATTTTTGTGATCTTTAACAAATTGTTCTGGTGTCTTCCTTATATATTTATTAGCCACCATACTTAACATGTTGAATAAAAAAGAATAATAGGCTGTGATTTTTAATGTCGGTTACAAATTGTTCTGGTTTCTTTATATTATTAGTCCCCATAGTTAAGATGTTACAACAAAGAGAATAATATGCTATGATTTTTAACATCGATTACAAATTGTTCTGGTTTTTTCCTTATATTTATTAGTCATCATACTTACGATGTTGCAACAAAAGGAATAATATGCTGTGATTTTTAACATCAATGGCAAATATTTCTGGTGACTTCTTTATATTTCTTAGTCACCATATTTGGGATGTTGAAACAAAAAGAATAATATGCTGTGATTTATAACATCGTTTGCAAATATTTCTAGTGTCGTTATATTTATGAGTCACCATACTTACGATGTTGCAACGAAAAAATAATATGCTGTGATTTTGAACATCGTTTATATTGTAACGGACCAGGGTATAATACCCTAGCTCGCCACAAGAAAATAATTAAACGAATGGAATTGAAGGAAACAAAGACTCAATTTATGGATAAGATAAACGTCGTTTATTTGCTGTTGAAAGAATGAACGTTTTAGTTATAACATGTGTTCATGTCCGTGCGTGTGTAACCAATGTTCGTTGCGGGACTGGTGTTGTAGCAAGAAAAGGAAATGTGTGTTCATCTCAAGTTCGGGTCACTATCGTTTGTTCGCGCGTGGGAAGAGAAATGAGTGTTGTAGTGGAAATAGAATGATAGTCCAGCGTGTAGACAAAGAAGAGGATAGAGAGTTGACGTCAGTTAGAAGTCAGCTACGCGAAGGTGTTCTCAGGGAACAGTAGTAGATAGAGAGAGAAAGAGTGAGAAGGCGTACATACGGTCTGTTAGCTCGTGCCCCATACATAGTAGTAAGTGGGCGTGACGCACGCGGTCAGTCCGAAGACCGACCGGCCCGAAAGCTCGGCCTAAAAGGAGGAGCCGCTTGTTGCTCTCTCTTTTATACTCGTTTCCGGTGGTCTTTTGCGCATGTGTATATTTCCTTAGAAAGTGGAAGTGACGTCATCCATGTGTGCGTTCGTGTGCGCGTGTGTGAGTATATGTGTATACGTTAGCGTGTGTGTATATACACGTGAATGTGAGTGTATGTAAGCGAACGTGAATATATGTACGTGTGTGGACGTGGGCGCGTATGTTTGTGTGCGCGTATGCATATGATATAGCTTGAAATGTGAATGTGTGTTTTTGTTGCAAGACTAGATTAGGCTCGGACAATATATTGTGCTGGTGTCTTCTTTATATTTATTAGTCACGATACTTCAGATGTTGAAACAAAAAGAATAATATGCAGGGGTTTTTAAGATCTTTTACAAATTGTTCTTGTGTCTTCCTTATATGTATTAGTTACCATACTTACGGTGTTGAAACTGTCGGGATTATTTCATCAACAAGAAGAGGGGGGGGGGTAAGAAAAGGCAGTAATGTCTTGCAACGAAATGGTGACGTTGCTTACAAGCAGTCTTTTCTTTCCTTTTAAAGGTAACAATTAACATTACATAATTTGATTTACAAATCTTTTTACAACTTTTTATATAAAAATAAAAACAAACTTTGCTATTTACTATTTGCTTATTATAAAAACGGGTTTATATACTCGTCTTGTTATTGTTATTGCACATTTTAATTTAAAAAACTTTGTTCAAAGTGTAAAACTTCTTACATTGTCCTCGTGGGAGGTAAATAAATGCTGAAGCTTATATATATATATGTATATATATAATGTGTGTATATATATATATATATATATATATATATAATGTGTGTGTATATATATAATTTGTGTGTGTGTATATATATATATAATGTGTGTGTGTATATATATATGTGTGTTTGTGTATATATATATGTGTGTGTATATATATGTGTGTGTGTATATATGTGTGTGTATATATATATATGTGTATATATATATATATGTATATATGTGTGTGTATATATATGCGTGTATATATATATATATATATATGTGTGTGTGTATATATATGTGTGTGCATATGTGTGTATATGTGTGTATATATATGTGTGTGTATATATATGTGTGTGTACATATATATATGTGTACATATATATATGTGTGTGTATATATATATGTATATATATATTTATATATACATATATATATATAAGGTAAAAACATTTCTAACTAAAATGTATTTTAAAAATAAAATTTTCTTCGCTTTTCTACAGAAAAAAAATGTAAATATTTTTTATTCTGTAAAGTTTAACTACTACAAAATAAATAGATTTCAAACTACTTAAAAACACAAACAAAATAAGCCATATAGGTAAAAACACAAAAATAACATCAGTCGCGTTGGTAGCTTCAAGGCTAAAAGCCCGAACACTTAATTAAAAAAAAAATTTGGCATATTGTATATTTTTGTCTGCTTAAAATCGCATTTAAAAGTGTGAGATTGTTTTTTAAGGTGGAGATTTTATTTTCAAGAACACGTTACACTTTTTAATAATAATAAAAAGAAAACATTTGTAAATAAGCCTCTTAAAAAAATAAGCGAAAACGCGCAAGCAGCGCATTGCACGAGCGTTTGGAACTGCGAAAACTACAGTTCCAAATTGGCTCATACCTGCCCTCAAGATCGGGCATGCGCACAAGCAAACTTCACTAAGAATGTGTAACTGAATTTCGCAGCTCCAAGCAAAGTTTACTTTTATGCTTATTATTATTATGGGGACAATTATCGACATTAAGCTTCAGGATTATATATATATATATATATATATATATATATATATATAATATGATATATTATTACATAGAAAGAAAAAAAAACGTATTCTTTTTAACGTGTATCGATAATAATGAGTAGAAATGACTTGGGGTGCTGCAGTGCCACAGCTTTATGCACGAGCCGCCACTGGATGAATGTTCGTAAAATGTTTGTAGTTATGTATGAATTGACAAGGAATGAATGTTCATAAAATGTTTGTAGGTATGTATGAATTGACGAGTAATGAATATTCGTAAAATGTTTGTAGGTATATATGAATTGACGAGGAATGAATGTTCGTAAAATGTAACTTATCTTTTGGACTATGGAGATGGTTAGGGTAGGGTCGGTCATCCTGCTGTCGGTGATGCGTTTCCTGGCTTGTAACTGGAAAGCGAGTGACTCCTTTCATCAGCGCTAGCAGCCCGGCGGCTTCGTCTTCTTTCTCCACCTCTCTTCTTTGGTTTGTGTGAATTCGGTATTGTTTAGAATTGAAGGCGTTTGGCCCATAACATGAGAGCGTAGTCGTCTTCAGTTCACTGGTGCCTTATTTCATTTTCTTCTTCATCTCTTTAGGTCCGTACGTTCACTGACGCAGCACGGCGAATCTCCTCCTCTCTTCTTTTTGGTCCCCTCATTTTATAGTGGCAAACCGGCTCCAAGCGACTGTGATATTTGAGGTGTTTATTTTAGGCGCGGAGCTCTGCCATTCATCGATGCGTGGAGCCATGTGCAAAAGATGATTTTTCATTTTGGCTCTCATGGTGGATGCGTTAAAATCCGATTCGCTGCTAATTCTCATCATGTTCCCACACATATAAAGAGGAAACTAGAAACATTTCAAACGATGTTAAAAATCACAGAATATTATTGCTTTGTTTCAACACCTTAAGTATGGTCACAAATAAACATAAAGAAGACACCAGCACAATTTGTAAAATATCTTAAACATAACAGCATATTATTCATTTTGTTTCAACACCTTAGGTATGGTGACTAATAAATATAAAGAAGAAACATATGTAAACAATGTTAAAAATCACAGCATATTATTCTTTTTGTTGCAACATCGTAAATATGGTGACTAATAAATCTGAAGACCCCTGAACAATTTGTAACCAATGTTCAAAATCACAGTATTGCAACAAAAAGAATAATATGCTGCGATTTTTCACATCGGTTACAAATTGTTCTGTTGTCGTCCTTATATTTATTAGTCATCATACTAAAAATATTACAGCAAAAAGAATAATACCCGATGATTTTAAACATCGGTAACATATTGTTCTGTTGCCCTCCTTATATTTATTAGTCATCATACTAAGGAAGATACCAGAACAATATGTTACCGATGTTAAAAATCATCGCATATTATTGTTTTCATTTCAACATGTTTAGTATGATGACTAACAAATATAAGGAAGCACCAGAACAATTTTTACAGATGTTAAAAATCACAGCATATTATTCTTTTTGTGGTAACATCTTTGGTATGATGACTAATAAATACAACGAAGACACTAGAACAATTTGCTACCGATTATAAACATCACCGCATATTATTCTATTTGTTTCAACATCTTTAGTATGATGACTAAAAAATATAAGGAGGGCACCAGAACAATTTTAAACCGATGTTTTAAATCGCAGCATATTATTCTTTTTTTTTTTCAACGTCTTAAGTCTGGTCACTAATAAATATAAGGAAGACACCAGAACAATTTGTAACCGACATTAAAAGATCACAGCATATTACTCTTTGTGTTTAAACATCTTTAGTATGATGACTAATAACTATAAGAAAGACACCAGAAGAATTTGTTACCGATGTTAAAAATCACCGCATATAATTCTTTTTGTTGTAACATCATTAGTATGAGGACTAATAAATATAAGGGAGACAAAAAAAAAAAAATTGTTACCGATGTTAAACATCACAAGAAATAATTCTTTTTGTTTTAACATCTTTAGTATTATGACCACAGAATATAAAGAAGAAATCAGAACAATTTGTAAAAAGATGTAAAATTCACAGCATATTATTCTATTTGTTTCAACATCTTAAGTATGATGACTAATAAAGGCACCAAAACAATTTGTTACCCGATGTAAAAAATCACAGCATATTATTCTTACTAAAGATGTTGAAACAAAAAGAATAATATGCTGCGATGTGTAACATCGGTATTAAATTGTTCTGGTGTCGTCCTTATATTTATTAGTCATCATACTAAAAATATTACAACAAAAAGAATAATATGCGGTGAATTTAAACATCGGTAACAAATTGTTCTGATATCTTCTTATATTTATTAGTCATCATACTAAAAATGGTGAAATAAATAGAATAATATGCGATTTTCACTATCGGTAACAAATTGTTCAGGTACCCTCCTTATATTTATTAGTCATCATACTAAGGAAGACACAAGAACAATTGTTTACCGATGTTAAAAATAATCACATATTATTGTTTTTATTTCAACATGTTTAGTATGGTGGCTAACAAATATAAGGAAGCACCAGAACTATTTTCACCGATGTTTAAAATCACAGCATATCATTCTTTTTGTTGTAACATCTTTAATATGATGACTAATAAATATAACGAAGACACCAGAACAATTTGTTACCGATGTTAAAAATCACAGCATATTATTATTTTTGTTTCAAAATCTTGAGTATGGTGACTAATAAATATAAGGAGGGCACCAGAACAATTTTAAACACAGGTTTTAAATCCCAGCATATTATTCCTTTTTTTTTTTCAACATTTAAGTTTGGTCACTATAAATATTAGGAAGAAACCAGAATAGTTTTACACCGATGTTACAAATCACAGCAGGTTATTCTTTTTGTGTCAACACCTTAAGTCTGGTCACAAATAAATATAAGGAAGACACCAGAACAATTTGTTACCGATGTCAAAAAATCCCAGCATATTATTTTTTTTCCAACATCTTTAGTATGAGGACTAATAACTATAAGGATGGCATCAAAACAATTTGTTACCGATGTTAAAAATCACCGCATATTATTCTTTTTGTTGTAACATCATTAGTATGATGATTAATAAATATAAGGAAGACACCAGAACAATATGTTATCGATGTTAAAAATCACAGCATATTATTCTTTTTTTTCAACATCTTTAGTATGATGACAAATAAATATAAGGAAGGAACCAGAACAATTTGTAACCGATGTTAAAAATCAAAGCATATGATTCGTTTTGTTACAACATCTTTAGTATGATAACAAATAAATATAAGGAAGACACCAGAACAATTTGTAACCGATGTTAAAAATCACAGCATATTATTCTTTGTTTCATAATCTTTAGTATGATGACTAATAAATATAAGGAATGCACCAGATTAATTTGTTACCGATGTGTAAAATCACAGCATATTATACTTTTTGCTTCAACATCTTTAGTATGATGACTAATAAATATAAGAAATGCACACGATTAATTTGTTACCGATGTTAAAAATCACAGCATATTATTTTTTGTTTCAACATCTTTAGTATGATGACTAATAAATATAAGGAATGCACCAGATTAATTTGTTACCGATGTTAAAAATCACAGCATATTATACTTTTTGTTTCAACATCTTTAGTATGATGACAAATAAATATAAGGAAGGCACCAGAACCATTTGTTACCGATGTTAAAAATCAAAGCATATTTTACTTTTTGTTTCAACATCTTTAGTATGATTACTAATAAATATAAGGAAGGCACCAGATTAATTAGTACCGATATTAAAAATCACAGCATATTATACTTTTTGTTTCAACATCTTTAGTATGATGACTAATAAATATAAGGAATGCACCAGATTAATTTGTTATCGATGTTAAAAACAACAGCATATTATACTTTTTGTTTCAACATCTTTAGTATGATGACTAATAAATATAAGGAAGGCACCAGAACAATTTGTTACCGATGTTAAAAATCACAGAATTTTATACTTTTTGTTTCAACATATTTAGTATGATGACTAATAAATATAAGGAAGACACCAGAACAGTTTGTTACCGATGTTAAAAATCACAGAATTTTATACTTTTTGTTTCAACATCTTTAGTATGATGACAATAAATATAATGAGGGCACCAGAACAATTTGTTACCGATGTGTAAAATCACAGCGTATTTTTCTTTTTGTTTCAACATGTTTAGAATGATGACAAATAAATATAAGGAAGGCACCAGAACAATTTGTTACCGATGTTAAAAATCACAGCATATTATTCTTTTTGTTTCGACATCTTTAGTATGATGACTAATAAATATCAGGAAAGCACCAGAACAATTTGTTACCGATGCTGAATATCACAGCATATTGTACTTTATGTTTGAACATCGTTAGTATGATGACTAATAAATATAAGGAAGGCACCAGAACAATTTGTAACCGATGTTAAAAATCACAGCATATTATTCTTTTTGTTTCAAAATATTTAATATGATGACTAATAAATATGAGAATGGCACCAGAACAATTGTTACCGATGTTAAAAATCACAGCATATTATTCTTTTTGTTTCAACATCTTTAGTATGATTACTAATAGATATAAGAAAGGCACCAGAACAATTTGTTACCGATGTTAAAAACCACAGCATATTATACTATTTGTTTCAACATCTTTAGTATGATGACTAATAAATATAAGGAAGGAACCAGAACAATTTGTTACCGATGTTAAAAATCACAGCATATTATTCCTTTTGTTTCAACATCTTTAGTATGATTACTAATAGATATAAGAAAGGCACCAGAACAATTTGTTACCGATGTTAAAAACCACAGCATATTATACTTTTTGTTTCAACATCTTTAGTATGATTACTAATAGATATAAGGAAGGAACCAGAACAATTTGTTACCGATGTTAAAAATCACAGCATATTATACTATTTGTTTCAACATCTTTAGTATGATTACTAATAAATATAAAGAAGGAACCAGAACAATTTGTTACCGATGTTAAAAATCACAGCATATTATTCTTTTTGTTTCAACATCTTTAGTATGATTACTAATAGATATAAGAAAGACACCAGAACAATTTGTTACCGATGTTAAAAATCACAGCATATTATACTATTTGTTTCAACATCTTTAGTATGATGACTAATAAATATAAGGAAGGAACCAGAACAATTTGTTACCGATGTTAAAAATCACAGCATATTATACTATTTGTTTCAACAACTTTAGTATGATGACTAATAAATATAAGAAAGGCACCAGAACAATTTGTTACCGATGTTAAAAACCACAGCATATTATACTTTTTGTTTCAACATCTTTAGTATGATTACTAATAGATATAAGGAAGGAACCAGAACAATTTGTTACCGATGTTAAAAATCACAGCATATTATTCTTTTTGTTTCAACATCTTCAGTATGATGACTAATAAATATAAGGAAGGATACAGAACAATTTGTTACCGATGTTAAAAATCACAGCATATTATTCTTTTTGTTTCAACATCTTCAGTATGATGACTAATAAATATGAGAAAGGCACCAGAAAAATTTGTTACCGATGTTAAAAACCACAGCATATTATTCTTTTTGTTTCAACATCTTTAGTATGATTACTAATAGATATAAGAAAGGCACCAGAACAATTTGTTACCGATGTTAAAAATCACAGCATATTATACTATTTGTTTCAACATCTTTAGTATGATGACTAATAAATATAAGGAAGGAACCAGAACAATTTGTTACCGATGTTAAAAATCACAGCATATTATTCTTTTTGTTTCAACATCTTTAGTATGATTACTAATAGATATAAGAAAGGCACCAGAACAATTTGTTACCGATGTTAAAAACCACAGCATATTATACTTTTTGTTTCAACATCTTTAGTATGATTACTAATAGATATAAGGAAGGAACCAAAACAATTTGTTACCGATGTTAAAAATCACAGCATATTATACTATTTGTTTCAACATCTTTAGTATGATTACTAATAAATATAAGGAAGGAACCAGAACAATTTGTTACCGATGTTAAAAACCACAGCATATTATACTATTTGTTTCAACAACTTTAGTATGATGACTAATAAATATAAGAAAGGCACCAGAACAATTTGTTACCGATGTTAAAAACCACAGCATATTATACTTTTTGTTTCAACATCTTTAGTATGATTACTAATAGATATAAGGAAGGAACCAGAACAATTTGTTACCGATGTTAAAAATCACAGCATATTATACTATTTGTTTCAACATCTTTAGTATGATTACTAATAAATATAAGGAAGGAACCAGAACAATTTGTTACCGATGTTAAAAATCACAGCATATTATACTTTTTGTTTCAACATCTTTAGTATGATTACTAATAGATATAAGGAAGGAACCAGAACAATTTGTTACCGATGTTAAAAATCACAGCATATTATACTATTTGTTTCAACATCTTTAGTATGATTACTAATAAATATAAGGAAGGAACCAGAACAATTTGTTACCGATGTTAAAAATCACAGCATATTATTCTTTTTGTTTCAACATCTTTAGTATGATTACTAATAGATATAAGAAAGGCACCAGAACAATTTGTTACCTATGTTAAAAATCACAGCATATTATACTATTTGTTTCAACATCTTTAGTATGATGACTAATAAATATAAGGAAGGAACCAGAACAATTTGTTACCGATGTTAAAAATCACAGCATATTATACTATTTGTTTCAACATCTTTAGTATGATTACTAATAGATATAAGAAAGGCACCAGAACAATTTGTTACCGATGTTAAAAACCACAGCATATTATACTTTTTGTTTCAACATCTTTAGTATGATTACTAATAGATATAAGGAAGGAACCAGAACAATTTGTTACCGATGTTAAAAATCACAGCATATTATACTATTTGTTTCAACATCCTCAGTATGATGACTAATAAATATAAGGAAGGCACCAGAACAATTTGTAACCGATGTTAAAAATAAAAGCATATTATTCTTTTTGTTTCAACATCTTTAGTATGATGACTAATAAATATGAGGAAGAAACCAGAACAATTTGTTACCGATATTAAAAATCACCGCATATTATTCTTTTTGTTTCAACATCTTTAATATGATGACTAATAAATAGAAGGGAGGCACCAGAACCATTTGTTACCGATGTTAAAAATCACAGAATTTTATACTTTTTGTTTCAACATCTTTAGTATGATGACTAATAAATATAATGAGGGCACCAGAACAATTTGTTACCGATGTGTAAAATCACAGCATATTTTTCTTTTTGTTTCAACATGTTTAGAATGATGACAAATAAATATAAGGAAGGCACCAGAACAATTTGTTACCGATGTAAAAAATCACAGCATATTATTCTTTTTGTTTCGACATCTTTAGTATGATGACTAATAAATATAAGGAAGGCACCAGAACAATTTGTTACCGATGTAAAAAATCACAGCATATTATTCTTTTTGTTTCGACATCTTTAGTATGATAACTAATAAATATAAGGAAAACACCAGATTAATTTGTTACCGATGTTTAATATCACAGCATATTATTCTTTTTGTTTCGACATCTTTAGTATGATGACTAATAAATATAAGGAAAGCACCAGATTAATTTGTTACCGATGTTAAAAATCACAGCATATTATTCTTTTTGTTTCGACATCTTTAGTATGATGACTAATAAATATAAGGAAAGCACCAGATTAATTTGTTACCGATGTTAAAAATCACAGCATATTATTCTTTTTGTTTCGACATCTTTAGTATGATGACTAATAAATATAAGAAAAGCACCAGATTAATTTGTTACCTATGTTAAAAATCACAGCATATTATTCTTTTTGTTTCGACATCTTTAGTATGATGACTAATAAATATAAGGAAAGCACCAGATTAATTTGTTACCTATGTTAAAAATCACAGCATATTATTCTTTTTGTTTCGACATCTTTAGTATGATGATTAATAAATATAAGGAAAGCACCAGATTAATTTGTTACCGATGTTAAAAATCACAGCATATTATTCTTTTTGTTTCGACATCTTTAGTATGATGACTAATAAATATAGGAAAGCACCAGATCAATTTGTTACCGATGTTAAAAATCACAGCATATTATTCTTTTTGTTTCGACATCTTTAGTATGATGACAAATAAATATCAGGAAAGCACCAGATTAATGTGTTACCGATGTTAAAAATCACAGCATATTATTCTTTTTGTTTCAACATCTTTAGTATGATGACTAATAAATATAAGGAAGACACCAGAACAATTTGTAACCGATGTTAAAAATCACAGCATATTATTCTGTTTCATAATCTTTACTATGATGAATAATAAATATAAGGAAGGCACCAGAACAATTTGTTACCGATGATAAAAATCACAGCATATTATAGTTTTTGTTTCACCATCTTTACCATGATGACGAATAAATAAAAGGCACCAGAACAATTTGTTACCGATGTTAAAAATCGCAGCATATTATACTTTTTGTTTAAAAATCTTTAGTATGATGACTAGTAAATATGAGAATGGCACCAGAACAATTTGTTACCGATGTTAAAAATCACAGCATATTATTCTTTTGTTTCAACATCTTTAGTATGATGTAGTGTTGGGACGATTCCTTATTTTTATACTATTCCGATTCCGATTCCAGGAAAATATTGATTAACGATTCCGATACCAAGTACGATTCCGATTCCGATTCCTAGGGAATTTATTGTTTTGAAATATACCAGGTAGTTTTATACTTATGGTCGGTAGTTCCCAAATATGTTCCCTAACTTTGGAAGAGATATTTTATATATACACCGTCGTGTTTTTGTTTAAATAAAATTATTGTATAGTAAACTAAACGGAAAAATTAGCAAAATTTATTTTAGAGAAAATTTATTTTACTTAATTGGAATACAGAAAAAAAACAAAGAAAATAGAATTTATCCTTCAGAGAAAAAACAAATAAAATAGAATTTATATAACAGAACAAAAACAAGAAAATTAGAGAATAAATACACACGATTCATTATTTTGGTCCTCATAATTAACAGATTTAATGAATTAAATAAAAAAAAATATAGCGGAAGAGAAAGAAAATATATACTAATTAAATATAAAAAAGATAAATATTTGATTTAATAATTTATAAATGAACGTGCGTGATGAAAAAAAAAACAATATACCACGTGACATGGCGCCGTAGATACAAAATAACCTTTCCAAAGTTAACGACCATATATGAGAAATACCATTAATCGAAAGTTTTTGTGTTTTATACCAAAAGGTAGGTATAGCGAAAAGGTACAATTAAAGGAATTTTAAAAACGATTTTTTGTTTAGCTATTGATAGTTGTATTTGTGACGGCAGTTCTTCAGACCTCCATAATTCACAAGGAGTAGTTAACACCTATTATTTTTTCTTACTTTTTCATTGCTTTTACACGTTGTTTCTAACGTGAAGAATAAGTTTAGCCAAACTAATTTTGAAATAGGGTATATCAAAGGAACACATATAAAAATGATACCACTATAAAAATCAAATGAAATACTAGATAAAATTGAGCAAACATAATTACCAAAATTACAGAAAAAGATTAAAAAAAAACAAACAAAAAATGGTGAAGTTTGTTGAGTGAAATGAATTATTGAAAGAAAATTAATTGAACTAATAGAAATGTTAAATAAACAAATGTCACATTTCAATATTTTTTTAATAATTAAATTCTCAGGGTTGTCGAAATTAAAAATTCAGTGATTTTTTTTATTAGACTTCTTTCGAAGCTTGTTACCTTGAAAAATACATTTAAAACCCTGTTTTTTTTAAATAAATTGAAAAATAAATGCAATTAAAAAAATTTAATTGATAATTGAAACTTTAAAAACATATTAAACATTGAAAAATTACTTATCTCACAAATTAACGTCCAATAAAGTAGATCCAGTCTTCATACAGGAATTTGGTTATAATAAATATATCTTTCCCAAACTTAAAAATTAAATCTTTTTTTTTTTTTTTTTTTTTGAGAGAGAGAGAGAGAGAGAGAGAGTGCTCTAAAATCGCCGGGGAGTGCCGTCTAAAATTTTAAAGAAGTAAATTTTAGGAGTTTAGTGCCTTTCAAAGACGGTTATCATAATTTATTATCATCATTTAATTTCCTTTTTTTCTTCCCCCCCCACACCTTTCCACGTGGTTCAGTAGTTAACCAGTGCTCCTGTTGCTGTCAGTCAGCTATCTTTACCTAAGTTTTAATTTCTAGTTAAAAGAATTTTTCATGAATGGAATCAGCATTTTTAAAAATTATTTTTTTAGTTGTATATATTGTATTTACTCTTTGAAGTTAAGGAGGGTTAAAAAAAAAAATGGTGACACCTAGATGGTGACGTAGGCAAAAAAAAAAAAAAAAAGACACTGCGATTTCGACCCTCACTAATAAAACTGCTCTGAGTGACTAGTTGGTAATTTTTGTTCCTTTTCTTTTTTATTTTGCTCCTCCAATTTATTTGGATGCTTCATAGTTAAATGTTTTAACATGTTGGTTGTGGTCATGTTAGATGGTTTTATTCCTCGCGATATTTTAATTTGACAGACTTTGCAAATGGCTTTCAACTCATCTTCAAAAAGACTTTTTTTTGGACTTTGGGCCATATTAGAAAATTCGGGTTTGTATTACTGTACACATAGATTCGAAAAAGTTGTCAAAAAACAAATATATAACAAATAAATGTTATCAAAGGCAAGATAAGTTATTTTTCTACCTAACTGGATATATTTTTCGGGTTTTTATTCAATGTAACATGTTTATTCAGCTCGAAAAGCATACAGTGTTTACCGATGTATTGGAAAATTCAAAATGGCGCCCGACACTCTCTTTAACACGGTAAGTTCAGGAAAAGATGTTATAAATAATAAACTATACAAAATACTGCTAGAAACTCGCTCAATATATGTTACCGTGACATATTTTGACATATATTCGGTGTTTTTTTAATAGTATTTTGTCTAGTTTATTATTTATAACACGTTTTCCTGAACTTACCATGTTAAAGAGAGTGTCGGGCGCCATTTTGAATTTTCCAATACATCGGTAAACACTACATGTTTATCGAGCTGAATAAACATGTTACATTGAATAAAAACAAAATAAATTACCCAGTTTGGTAGAAAAGTAACTTATCTTGCCTTTGATAATATTTGTTTGTTATATATTTGTTTTTTGACAACTTTTTCGAATCTATGTGTACAGTAATACAAACCCAAATAATGGATTTTATTTCAATGAAATAAAAAAAAACTTGACTGAATTGAATTAATTACCCTTAAATTAACGAAGGGGTTATTTAATAACTTTAGGTTTGGAAGAGATAGGTATGGGGTCGATTTTTTTGAAACTTCAAAAGAAACAGACTACTGTCAAAACTTTGCGAAATAATACAACGTGATCAATTTCATTTTAGAGATATTTCTTTCAAAAGCCTTCTTTTAAAAAAAGAAAAAAAAGTATATTGTTCTATTAAACCTTTTTACTGTTTAAATAATTTGACTTTGCTCGTTTTATTTTAAGAAAATATAAGTTGAAAAAGCATTTTAATTCAGTATTAGAAGATTTGTCAGGGAAAAAAAAAAACAATCGCCAAAAAGATAAGCGTTTTTTTTATTTTTACTCGCAATGTAGAACCCTGCATACTTCTTTTCAAGTTAACTCTTTTGTAGTTTTGATTACAATAGATCTGAATGATTGAACCTTGCAAGGGAGGGGGCACTAAAGATTCCCCTGTAAATAATGAATTTCTTTGGTTTCTTTTTATTTCTCTCTTGCGGTTAGAAATATCAGGAATTTTTTTTCTTTTTTTCAACATCAGACTAACAGAATCGTAATGAAGGAATCGGAAAATTAAGGTATTTTTTAACGATGCGATTCCGATTCCGATACCTCCCAAAATACACGATTCTTACGATTAACGATTCCGATTCCGATTAATCGTCCCACCACTAGTATGATGACTAAAAAATATAACGAAGACTCCAGAACAATTTGTTACCGATGTTAAAAATCACCGCATATTATTCTTTTTGTTTCAACATCTTTAGTATGATGACTAGTAAATATAAGAAAGACACCAGAGCAATTTGTTACCGATGTAAAAATCACAGCATATTATACTTTTTGTTTCAACATCTTTAGTGTAATGACTGATAAATAAAAGAAAGGCACCAGAACAATTTGTTACCGACGCTAAAAATCACAGCATATTATTCTTTTTGTTTCAACATCTTTAGTATGATGACTAATAAATATAAGGAATACACCAGAAAAATTTGTTACCGATGTTAAAAATCACAGCATATTATTCTTTTTGTTTCAACATCTTTAGTGTGATGATTAATAAATATAAGAAAGAGACCAGAACAATTTGTTACCGATGTAAAAATCACAGCATATTATTCTTTTTGTTTCAACATCTTTAGTATGATGACTAATTAATATAAGGAAGGCACCAGAACAATTTGTTACCGATGTTAAAAATAACAGCATATTATTCTTTTTGTTTCAACATCTTTAGTATGATGACTAATAAATATAAGGAAAGCACCAGAACAATTTGTAACCGATGTTAAAAATCACAGCATATTATTCTTTTTGTTTCAACACCTTTAGTATGATAACTAATAAATATAAGGAAGACACCAGAACAATTTGTTACCGATGTTAAAAATAACAGCATATCATTCTTTTTGTTTCAAGATCTTTAGTATGATGACTAATAAATATAAGGAAGACACCAGAAAAATTTGTAACCGATGTTAAAAATCACAGCATATTATACTTTTTGTTTCAACATCTTTAGTATGATGACTAATTAATATAAGGAAGGCACCAGAACAATTTGTTACCGATGTTAAAAATCACAGCATATTATTCTTTTTGTTTAAACATCTTTAGTATGATGACTAATAAATATACGGAATACACCAGAACAATTTGTTACCGATGTTAAAAATCACAGCATATTATACTTTTTGTTTTAACATCATTAGTGTGATGACTAATTAATATAAGAAAGGCACCAGAAAATTTGTTACCGATGTGTAAATCCACAGCATATTATTCTTTTTGTTTCAACATGTTTAGTATGATGACTAATAAATATACGGAATACACCAGAACAATTTGTTACCGATGTTAAAAATAACAGCATATACTTTTTGTTTCAACATCTTTAGTATGATGACTAATAAATAAAAGAAAGGCACCAGAACAATTTGTTACCGATGCCAAAAATCACAGCATATTATACTTTTTGTTTGAACATCTTTAGTATGATGACTAATAAATATGAGAAAGGCACCAGAACAATTTGTTAACGATGTTAAAAATCACAGCATATTATACTTTTTGTTTCAACATCTTTAGTATGATGCCTAATAAATATGAGAAAGGCACCAGAACAATGTGTAACCGATGTAAAAAATCACAGCATATTATACTTTTTGTTTCAACATCTTTAATATGATGACTAATAAATATAAGGAAGGCACCAGAACAATTTGTTACCGATGTTAAAACTCACAGCATATTATTCTTTTTGTTTCAACATCTTTAGTATAATGACTAATAAATATACTGAAATACACCAGAACAATTTGTTACCGATGTTAAAAATCTCAGCATATTATTCTTTTTGTTTCAACATCTTTAATATGATGACTAATAACGATAAGGAAGGCACCAGAACAATTTGTTACCGATGTTAAAAATCACAGCATATTATTCTTTTTGTTTCAACATCTTTAGTATGATGACTAATAAATATAAGGAAGACACCAGAACAATTTGTTACCGATGTTAAAAATCACAGCAGATTGTACTTTTTGTTTCAACATCTATAGTATGATGACTAATAAATATAAGGAAGGCACCAGAACAATTTGTAACCGATGTTAAAAATCACAGCATATTATTATTTTTGTTTCAACATCTTTAGTATGATTACTAATAAATATAAGGAAGGCACCAGACCAATTTGTTACCGATGTTAAAAATCACAGCATATTATATTGTTTTTTTTTTAACATCTTTAGTATGATGACTAATAAATAGAAGGAAGGCACCAGAACAATTTGTTACCGATGTTAAAAATCACAGCATATTATACTTTTTGTTTCAACATCTTTAATATGATGTCTAATAAATATAAGGAAGGCACCAGAACAATTTGTTACCGATGTTGAAAATCACAGCATATTATTCTTTTTGTTTCACCATCTTTAGTATGATTACTAATAAATATAAGGAAGGCACCAGAACCATTTGTTACCGATGTTAAAAATCAAAGCATATTTTACTTTTTGTTTCAACATCTTTAGTATGATTACTAATAAATATAAGGAAGGCACCAGAACAATTTGTAACCGATGTTAAAAATCACAGCATATTATTCTTTTTGTTTCAATATCTTTAGTATGATGACTAATAAATATAAGGAAGGCACCAGAACAATTTGTTACCGATGTTAAAAATCACAGCATATTATTCTTTTTGTTTCAACATCTTTAGTATGATGACTAATAACTATAAGGAAGAAACCAGAAGAATTTGTTACCGATGTTAAAAATCACAGCATATTATACTTTTTGTTTCAACATCTTTAGTATGATGACTAATAAATATAACGAAGGCACCAGAACAATTTGTTACCGATGTTAAAACTCACAGCATATTATTCTTTTTGTTTCAACATCTTTGGTATGATGACCAATAAATATAAGGAAGGCACCAGAAGAATTTGTTACCGATGTTAAAAATCACAGCATATTATTTTTTTGTGGCAACATATTTAGTATGATGACTAATAAATATAAGGAAGGCACCAGAACAATTTGTTACCGATGTTAAAAATCACAGCATATCATTCTTTTTGTTTCAACATCTTTAGTATGATGACTAATAAATATAAGGAAGAAACCAGAGGAATTTGTTACCGATGTGTTAAATCACAGCATATTATACTTTTTGTTTCAACATCTTTACTATGATGACTAATAAATATAAGGACGGAACCAAAACAATTTTTTACCGATGTTAAAAATCACAGCATACTATTATTTTTGTTTCAACATCTTTAGTATGATGACTAATAAATATAAAGAAGACACCAGAACAATATATTTCCGATAGTAAAAATCACAGCATATTATTCTTTTTGTTTCAACATCTTTACTATGATGACTAATAAATATAAGGAAGACACCAGAACAATATGTTACCGATGTTAAAAATCACAGCATATTATTCTTTTTGTTTCAACATTTTTAATACGAGGACTAATAAATATAAGGAAGACACCAGAACAATATGTTACCGATGTTAAAAATCACAGCATATCATTCTTTTTGTTTCAACATCTTTAGTATGATGACTAATAAATATAAGGAAGGATACAGAACAATTTGTTACCGATGTTAAAAATAACAGCATATCATTCTTTTTGTTTCAAGATCTTTAGTATGATGACTAATAAATATAAGGAAGGATACAGAACAATTTGTTACCGATGTTAAAAATAACAGCATATCATTCTTTTTGTTTCAAGATCTTTAGTATGATGACTAATAAATATAAGGAAGGATACAGAACAATTTGTTACCGATGTTAAAAATAACAGCATATCATTCTTTTTGTTTCAAGATCTTTAGTATGATGACTAATAAATATAAGGAAGAAACCAGAAGAATTTGTTACCGATGTTAAAAATCACAGCATATTATTCTTTTTGTTTCAACATCTTTACAATGATGACTAATAAATATTAGGAAGGAACCAGAACAATTTGTTACCGATGTTAAAAATCACAGCATATTATTATTTTTGTTTCAACATCTTTAGTATGATGACTAATAAATATAAGGAAGGCACCAGAACAATTTGTTACCGATGTTAAAAATCACAGCATATCATTCTTTTTGTTTCAACATCTTTAGTATGATGACTAATACATATAAGGAAGAAACCAGAAGAATTTGTTACCGATGTGTAAAATCACAGCATATTATACTTTTTGTTTCAACATCTTTACTATGATGACTAATAAATATAAGGAAGGCACCAGAACAATTTGTTACCGATGTGTAAAATCACAGCATATTATTATTTTTGTTTCAACATCTTTAGTATGATGACTAATAAATATAAGGAAGACACCAGAACAATTTGTTACCGATGTTAAAAATCACAGCATATTATACTTTTTGTTTCAACATCTTTAGTATGATAACTAATAAATATAAGGAAGACAGCAGAACAATATGTTACCTATGTAAAAAATCACAGCATATTATTCTTTTTGTTTCAACATCTTTAGTATGATGACGAATAAATATAAGGAAGCCACCAGAACAATATGTTACCGATGTTAAAAATCACAGCATATTATTCTTTTTGTTTCAACAACTTTAGTATGATGACTAATGAATATAAGGAAGACACCAGAACAATAGATTACCGATGTTAAACATCACAGCATATTATTCTTTTTGTTTCAACATCTTTAGTATGATGACTAATAAATATAAGGAAAGCACCAGAACAATTTGGTACCGATGTGTAAAATCACAGCATATTATACTTTTTGTTTCAACATCTTTAGTATGATGACTAATAAATATAAGGAAGGCACCAGAACAATTTGTTACCGATGTTAAAAATCACAGCATATTATACTTTTTGTTTCAACATCTTTAGTATGATGACTAATAAATATAAGGAAGGCACCAGAACAATTTGTTACCGATGTATAAATCACAGCAGATTGTACTAGTTGTTTCATGATCTTTAGTATGATGACTAATAAATAAAATAAAGGCACCAGAACAATTTGTTACCGATGTTAAAAATCACAGCATATTATTTTTTTTGTTTCACCATCTTTAGTATGATGACTAATAAATATAAGGAAGACACCAGAACAATATGTTACCGATGTTGAAACTCACAGCATATTATTTTTTTTGTTTCACCATCTTTAGTATGATGACTAATAAATATACGGAAGACACCAGAACAATATGTTTCCGATGTTGAAACTCACAGCATATTATTTTTTTTGTTTCAACATCTTTAGTATGATGACTAATAAATATAAGGAAGGCACCAGAACAATTTGTCACCGATGTTAAAAATCACAGCATATTATACTTTTTGTTTCAACATCTTTAGTATGATGACTAATAAATATAAGGAAGGCACCAGAACAATTTGTTACCGATGTATAAATCACAGCAGATTGTACTAGTTGTTTCATGATCTATAGTATGATGACTAATAAATAAAATAAAGGCACCAGAACAATTTGTTACCGATGTTAAAAATCACAGCATATTATTCTTTTTGTTTCAACATCTTTAATATGATGACTAATAACGATAAGGAAGTCACCAGAACAATTTGTTACCGATGTTAAAAATCACAGCATATTATACTTTTTGTTTCAACATCTTTAATATGATGACTAATAAATATAAGGAAGGCACCAGAACAATTTGTTACCGATGTTGAAAATCACAGCATATTATTCTTTTTGTTTCACCATCTTTAGTATGATGACAAATAAATATAAGGAAGGCACCAGAACCATTTGTTACCGATGTTAAAAATCAAAGCATATTTTACTTTTTGTTTCAACATCTTTAGTATGATTACTAATAAATATAAGGAAGGCACCGGAACAATTTGTAACCGATGTTAAAAATCACAGCATATTATTATTTTTGTTTCAACATCTTTTGTATGATGACTAATAAATATAAGGAAGGCACCAGAACAATTTGTTACCGATGTTAAAAATCACAGCATATTATTCTTTTTGTTTCAACATCTTTAGTATGATGACTAATAACTATAAGGAAGAAACCAGAAGAATTTGTTACCGATGTTAAAAATCACAGCATATTATACTTTTTGTTTCAACATCTTTAGTATGATGACTAATAAATATAACGAAGGCACCAGAACAATTTGTTACCGATGTTAAAAATCACAGTATATTATACTTTTTGTTTCAACATCTTTGGTATGAACACCAATAAATATAAGGAAGGCACCAGAAGAATTTGTTACCGATGTTAAAAATCACAGCATATTATTCTTTTTGTGGCAACATCTTTAGTATGATGACTAATAAATATAAGGAAGGCACCAGAACAATTTGTTACCGATGTTAAAAATCACAGCATATCATTCTTTTTGTTTCAACATCTTTAGTATGATGACTAATAAATATAAGGAAGAAACCAGAGGAATTTGTTACCGATGTGTTAAATCACAGCATATTATACTTTTTGTTTCAACATCTTTACTATGATGACTAATAAATATAAGGACGGAACCAAAACAATTTTTTACCGATGTTAAAAATCACAGCATACTATTATTTTTGTTTCAACATCTTTAGTATGATGACTAATAAATATAAGGAAGACACCAGAACAATATATTTCCGATAGTAAAAATCACAGCATATTATTCTTTTTGTTTCAACATCTTTACTATGATGACTAATAAATATAAGGAAGACACCAGAACAATATGTTACCGATGTTAAAAATCACAGCATATTATTCTTTTTGTTTCAACATTTTTAATACGAGGACTAATAAATATAAGGAAGACACCAGAACAATATGTTACCGATGTTAAAAATCAAAGCATATCATTCTTTTTGTTTCAACATCTTTAGTATGATGACTAATAAATATAAGGAAGGATATAGAACAATTTGTTACCGATGTTAAAAATAACAGCATATCATTCTTTTTGTTTCAAGATCTTTAGTATGATGACTAATAAATATAAGGAAGGATACAGAACAATTTGTTACCGATGTTAAAAATAACAGCATATCATTCTTTTTGTTTCAAGATCTTTAGTATGATGACTAATAAATATTAGGAAGGATACAGAACAATTTGTTACCGATGTTAAAAATCACAGCATATTATTCTTTTTGTTTCAACATCTTTAATATGATGACTAATAACGATAAGGAAGTCACCAGAACAATTTGTTACCGATGTTAAAAATCACAGCATATTATACTTTTTGTTTCAACATCTTTAATATGATGACTAATAAATATAAGGAAGGCACCAGAACAATTTGTTACCGATGTTGAAAATCACAGCATATTATTCTTTTTGTTTCACCATCTTTAGTATGATGACAAATAAATATAAGGAAGGCACCAGAACCATTTGTTACCGATGTTAAAAATCAAAGCATATTTTACTTTTTGTTTCAACATCTTTAGTATGATTACTAATAAATATAAGGAAGGCACCGGAACAATTTGTAACCGATGTTAAAAATCACAGCATATTATTATTTTTGTTTCAACATCTTTTGTATGATGACTAATAAATATAAGGAAGGCACCAGAACAATTTGTTACCGATGTTAAAAATCACAGCATATTATTCTTTTTGTTTCAACATCTTTAGTATGATGACTAATAACTATAAGGAAGAAACCAGAAGAATTTGTTACCGATGTTAAAAATCACAGCATATTATACTTTTTGTTTCAACATCTTTAGTATGATGACTAATAAATATAACGAAGGCACCAGAACAATTTGTTACCGATGTTAAAAATCACAGTATATTATACTTTTTGTTTCAACATCTTTGGTATGAACACCAATAAATATAAGGAAGGCACCAGAAGAATTTGTTACCGATGTTAAAAATCACAGCATATTATTCTTTTTGTGGCAACATCTTTAGTATGATGACTAATAAATATAAGGAAGGCACCAGAACAATTTGTTACCGATGTTAAAAATCACAGCATATCATTCTTTTTGTTTCAACATCTTTAGTATGATGACTAATAAATATAAGGAAGAAACCAGAGGAATTTGTTACCGATGTGTTAAATCACAGCATATTATACTTTTTGTTTCAACATCTTTACTATGATGACTAATAAATATAAGGACGGAACCAAAACAATTTTTTACCGATGTTAAAAATCACAGCATACTATTATTTTTGTTTCAACATCTTTAGTATGATGACTAATAAATATAAGGAAGACACCAGAACAATATATTTCCGATAGTAAAAATCACAGCATATTATTCTTTTTGTTTCAACATCTTTACTATGATGACTAATAAATATAAGGAAGACACCAGAACAATATGTTACCGATGTTAAAAATCACAGCATATTATTCTTTTTGTTTCAACATTTTTAATACGAGGACTAATAAATATAAGGAAGACACCAGAACAATATGTTACCGATGTTAAAAATCAAAGCATATCATTCTTTTTGTTTCAACATCTTTAGTATGATGACTAATAAATATAAGGAAGGATATAGAACAATTTGTTACCGATGTTAAAAATAACAGCATATCATTCTTTTTGTTTCAAGATCTTTAGTATGATGACTAATAAATATAAGGAAGGATACAGAACAATTTGTTACCGATGTTAAAAATAACAGCATATCATTCTTTTTGTTTCAAGATCTTTAGTATGATGACTAATAAATATTAGGAAGGATACAGAACAATTTGTTACCGATGTTAAAAATAACAGCATATCATTCTTTTTGTTTCAAGATCTTTAGTATGATGACTAATAAATATAAGGAAGAAACCAGAAGAATTTGTTACCGATGTTAAAAATCACAGCATATTACTCTTTTTGTTTCAACATCTTTACAATGATGACTAATAAATATTAGGAAGGAACCAGAACAATTTGTTACCGATGTTAAAAATCACAGCATATTATTATTTTTGTTTCAACATCTTTAGTATGATGACTAATAAATATAAGGAAGGCACCAGAAGAATTTGTTACCGATGTTAAAAATCACAGCATATCATTCTTTTTGTTTCAACATCTTTAGTATGATGACTAATACATATAAGGAAGAAACCAGAAGAATTTGTTACCGATGTGTAAAATCACAGCATATTATACTTTTTGTTTCAACATCTTTACTATGATGACTAATAAATATAAGGAAGGCACCAGAACAATTTGTTACCGATGTGTAAAATAACAGCATATTATTATTTTTGTTTCAACATCTTTAGTATGATGACTAATAAATATAAGGAAGACACCAGAACAATTTGTTACCGATGTTAAAAATCACAGCATATTATACTTTTTGTTTCAACATCTTTAGTATGATAACTAATAAATATAAGGAAGACAGCAGAACAATATGTTACCTATGTAAAAAATCACAGCATATTATTCTTTTTGTTTCAACATCTTTAGTATGATGACTAATAAATATAAGGAAGCCACCAGAACAATATGTTACCGATATTAAAAATCACAGCATATTATTCTTTTTGTTTCAACAACTTTAGTATGATGACTAATAAATATAAGGAAGACACCAGAACAATATGTTACCGATGTTAAACATCACAGCATATTATTCTTTTTGTTTCAACATCTTTAGTATGATGACTAATAAATATAAGGAAGACACCAGAACAATATGTTACCGATGTATAAATCACAGCAGATTGTACTAGTTGTTTCATGATCTTTAGTATGATGACTAATAAATAAAATAAAGGCACCAGAACAATTTGTTACCGATGTTAAAAATCACAGCATATTATTTTTTTTGTTTCACCATCTTTAGTATGATGACTAATAAATATAAGGAAGGATACAGAACAATTTGTTACCGATGTTAAAAATAACAGCATATCATTCTTTTTGTTTCAAGATCTTTAGTATGATGACTAATAAATATAAGGAAGGATACAGAACAATTTGTTACCGATGTTAAAAATAACAGCATATCATTCTTTTTGTTTCAAGATCTTTAGTATGATGACTAATAAATATAAGGAAGGATACAGAACAATTTGTTACCGATGTTAAAAATAACAGCATATCATTCTTTTTGTTTCAAGATCTTTAGTATGATGACTAATAAATATAAGGAACGATACAGAACAATTTGTTACCGATGTTAAAAATAGCAACATATCATTCTTTTTGTTTCAAGATCTTTAGTATGATGACTAATAAATATAAGGAAGAAACCAGAAGAATTTGTTACCGATGTTAAAAATCACAGCATATTATTCTTTTTGTTTCAACATCTTTACAATGATGACTAATAAATATTAGGAAGGAACCAGAACAATTTGTTACCGATGTTAAAAATCACAGCATATTATTATTTTTGTTTCAACATCTTTAGTATGATGACTAATAAATATAAGGAAGGCACCAGAACAATTTGTTACCGATGTTAAAAATCACAGCATATCATTCTTTTTGTTTCAACATCTTTAGTATGATGACTAATAAATATAAGGAAGAAACCAGAAGAATTTGTTACCGATGTGTAAAATCACAGCATATTATACTTTTTGTTTCAACATATTTACTATGATGACTAATAAATATAAGGAAGACACCAGAACAATATGTTACCGATGTTAAAAATCACAGCATATTATTCTTTTTGTTTCAACAACTTTAGTATGATGACTAATAAATATAAGGAAGACACCAGAACAATATGTTACCGATGTTAAACATCACAGCATATTATTCTTTTTGTTTCAACATCTTTAGTATGATGACTAATAAATATAAGGAAGACACCAGAACAATATGTTACCGATGTTAAAAATCACAGCATATTATACTTTTTGTTTCAACATCTTTAGTATGATGACTAATAAATATAAGGAAGGCACCAGAACAATTTGTTACCGATGTTAAAAATAACAGCATATCATTCTTTTTGTTTCAAGATCTTTAGTATGATAACTAATAAATATAAGGAAGAAACCAGAAGAATTTGCTACCTATGTTAAAAATCACAGCATATTATTCTTTTTGTTTCAACATCTTTACTATGATGACTAATAAATATAAGGAAGGAACCAGAACAATTTGTTACCGATGTTAAAAATCACAGCATATTATTCTTTTTGTTTCAACATCTTTAGTATGATGATTAATAAATATAAGGAAGGCACCAGAACAATTGTTACCGATGTTAAAAATCACAGCATATTATTCTTTTTTTTTTAACATCTTTAATATGATGACTAAAAATATCAGGAAGACACCAGCACAATATGTTACCGATGTAAAAATTCACAGCATATAATACTTTATGTTTCAACATCTTTAGTATGATGACTAATAATTATAAGGAAGGCACCAGAAGAATTTGTTACCGATCTTAAAAATCACAGCATATTATACTTTTTGCTTCAAAATCTTTAGTATAATGACTAATAAATATAAGGAAGGCACCAGAACAATTTGTTACCTATGTTAAAAATCACAGCATTTTATACTTTTTGTTTCAACATCTGTAGTATGATGACTAATAAATATAAGGAAGGCACCAGAACAATTTGTTACCGACGTTAGATATCACAGAATATTATACTGTTTTTCTTTAACATCTGTTGTATGATGACTAATAAATATAAGAAAGGCACCAGAACAATTTGTTACCTATGTTAAAAATAACAGCATATTATACTTTTTGTGTCAATATCTTTAGTATGATGACTAATAAATATAAGGAAGGCTCCGGAACAATTTGTTACCGATGTTAAAAATCACAGCATATGATTCGTTTTGTTTCAACATCGGTAGTATGATGACTAATAAATATAAGGAAGGCACCAGAACAATTTGTTACAGATGTTAAAAATCACAGCATATTATACTTTTTGTGTCACCATCTTTAGTATGATGACTAATAAATATAAGTAAGGCACCAGAACTATTTGTTACCGATGTTAAAAATCACAGCATATTGTACTTTTTGTTTCAACATCTTTAATATGATGACTAATAAATATAAGGAAGGTACCAGAACAATTTGTTACCGATGTTAAAAGTGACAGCATATTATTCTTTTTGTTTCAACATCTTTAGTATGATGACTAATAAATATAAGGAAAGCACCAGAACAATTTGGTACCGATGTGTAAAATCACAGCATATTATACTTTTTGTTTCAACATCTTTAGTATGATGACTAATAAATATAAGGAAGGCACCAGAACAATTTGTTACCGATGTTAAAAATCACAGCATATTATACTCTTTGTGTCAACATCTTTAGTATGATGACTAATAAATATAAGGAAGGCACCAGAACAATTTGTTACCGATGTGTAAAATCTCAGCATATTATTCTTTTTGTTTCAACATCTTTAGTATGATGACTAATAAATATAAGGAAGGCACCAGAACAATTTGTTACCGATGTGTAAAATCTCAGCATATTATACTCTTTGTGTCAACATCTTTAGTGTGATGACTAATAAATATAAGGAAAGCACCAGAACAATTTGGTACCGATGTGTAAAATCACAGCATATTATTCTTTTTGTTTCAACATCTTTAGTATGATGACTAATAAATATAAGGAAAGCACCAGAACAATTTGGTACCGATGTGTAAAATCTCAGCATATTATTCTTTTTGTTTCAACATCTTTAGTATGATGACTAATAAATATAAAGAAGGCACCAGAACAATTTGTTACCGATGTTAAAAATCACAGCATATTATACTCTTTGTGTCAACATCTTTAGTATGATGACTAATAAATATAAGGAAGGCACCAGAACAATTTGTTACCGATGTGTAAAATCTCAGCATATTATTCTTTTTGTTTCAACATCTTTAGTATGATGACTAATAAATATAAGGAAAGCACCAGAACAATTTGGTACCGATGTGTAAAATCTCAGCATATTATTCTTTTTGTTTCAACATCTTTAGTATGATGACTAATAAATATAAGGAAGGCACCAGAACAATTTTTTACCGATGTGTAAAATCTCAGCATATTATACTCTTTGTGTCAACATCTTTAGTGTGATGACTAATAAATATAAGGAAAGCACCAGAACAATTTGGTACCGATGTGTAAAATCACAGCATATTATTCTTTTTGTTTCAACATCTTTAGTATGATGACTAATAAATATAAGGAAAGCACCAGAACAATTTGGTACCGATGTGTAAAATCTCAGCATATTATTCTTTTTGTTTCAACATCTTTAGTATGATGACTAATAAATATAAGGAAGGCACCAGAACAATTTGTTACCGATGTTAAAAATCACAGCATATTATACTCTTTGTGTCAACATCTTTAGTATGATGACTAATAAATATAAGGAAGGCACCAGAACAATTTGTTACCGATGTGTAAAATCTCAGCATATTATTCTTTTTGTTTCAACATCTTTAGTATGATGACTAATAAATATAAGGAAAGCACCAGAACAATTTGGTACCGATGTGTAAAATCACAGCATATTATACTTTTTGTTTCAACATCTTTACTATGATGACTAATAAATATAAGGAAGGCACCAGAACAATTTGTTACCGATGTTAAAAATCACAGCATATTATACTCTTTGTGTCAACATCTTTAGTATGATGACTAATAAATATAAGGAAGGCACCAGAACAATTTGTTACCGATGTGTAAAATCTCAGCATATTATTCTTTTTGTTTCAACATCTTTAGTATGATGACTAATAAATATAAGGAAGGCACCAGAACAATTTTTTACCGATGTGTAAAATCTCAGCATATTATACTCTTTGTGTCAACATCTTTAGTGTGATGACTAATAAATATAAGGAAAGCACCAGAACAATTTGGTACCGATGTGTAAAATCACAGCATATTATTCTTTTTGTTTCAACATCTTTAGTATGATGACTAATAAATATAAGGAAAGCACCAGAACAATTTGGTACCGATGTGTAAAATCTCAGCATATTATTCTTTTTGTTTCAACATCTTTAGTATGATGACTAATAAATATAAGGAAGGCACCAGAACAATTTGTTACCGATGTTAAAAATCACAGCATATTATACTCTTTGTGTCAACATCTTTAGTATGATGACTAATAAATATAAGGAAGGCACCAGAACAATTTGTTACCGATGTGTAAAATCTCAGCATATTATTCTTTTTGTTTCAACATCTTTAGTATGATGACTAATAAATATAAGGAAAGCACCAGAACAATTTGGTACCGATGTGTAAAATCTCAGCATATTATTTTTTTTGTTTCAACATCTTTAGTATGATGACTAATAAATATAAGGAAGGCACCAGAACAATTTTTTACCGATGTGTAAAATCTCAGCATATTATACTCTTTGTGTCAACATCTTTAGTGTGATGACTAATAAATATAAGGAAAGCACCAGAACAATTTGGTACCGATGTGTAAAATCACAGCATATTATTCTTTTTGTTTCAACATCTTTAGTATGATGACTAATAAATATAAGGAAAGCACCAGAACAATTTGGTACCGATGTGTAAAATCTCAGCATATTATTCTTTTTGTTTCAACAACTTTAGTATGATGACTAATAAATATAAGGAAGGCACCAGAACAATTTGTTACCGATGTGTAAAATCACAGCATATTATACTCTTTGTGTCAACATCTTTAGTATGATGACTAATAAATATAAGGAAGGCACCAGAACAATTTGTTACCGATGTGTAAAATCTCAGCATATTATTCTTTTTGTTTCAACATCTTTAGTATGATGACTAATAAATATAAGGAAAGCACCAGAACAATTTGGTACCGATGTGTAAAATCACAGCATATTATACTTTTTGTTTCAACATCTTTAGTATGATGACTAATAAATATAAGGAAGGCACCAGAACAATTTGTTACCGATGTTAAAAATCACAGCATATTATACTCTTTGTGTCAACATCTTTAGTATGATGACTAATAAATATAAGGAAGGCACCAGAACAATTTGTTACCGATGTGTAAAATCTCAGCATATTATTCTTTTTGTTTCAACATCTTTAGTATGATGACTAATAAATATAAGGAAAGCACCAGAACAATTTGGTACCGATGTGTAAAATCACAGCATATTATACTTTTTGTTTCAACATCTTTAGTATGATGACTAATAAATATAAGGAAGGCACCAGAACAATTTGTTACCGATGTTAAAAATCACAGCATATTATACTTTTTGTTTCAACATCTTTAGTATGATGACTAATAAATATAAGGAAGGCACCAGGACAATTTGTTACCGATGTATAAATCACAGCAGATTGTACTAGTTGTTTCGTATGATGACTAATAAATAAAATAAAGGCACCAGAACAATTTGTTACCGATGTTAAAAATCACAGCATATTATTTTTTTTGTTTCACCATCTTTAGTATGATGACTAATAAATATAAGGAAGACACCAGAACAATATGTTACCGATGTTGAAACTCACAGCATATTATTTTTTTTGTTTCACCATCTTTAGTATGATGACTAATAAATATAAGGAAGACACCAGAACAATATGTTACCGATGTTGAAACTCACAGCATATTATTTTTTTTGTTTCAACATCTTTAGTATGATGACTAATAAATATAAGGAAGGCACCAGAACAATTTGTCACCGATGTTAAAAATCACAGCATATTATACTTTTTGTTTCAACATCTTTAGTATGATGACTAATAAATATAAGGAAGGCACCAGAACAATTTGTTACCGATGTATAAATCACAGCAGATTGTACTAGTTGTTTCATGATCTATAGTATGATGACTAATAAATAAAATAAAGGCACCAGAACAATTTGTTACCGATGTTTAAAATTACAGCATATTATACTTTTTGTTTCAACATCTTTAGTATGATGACTAATAAATATAAGGAATGCTCCGGAACAATTTGTTACCGATTTTAAAAATCACAGCATATTATTCTTTTTGTTTCAACATCTTTAGTATGATGACTAATAAATATAAGGAAGAAACCAGAAGAATTTGTTACCGATGTTAAAAACCACAGCATATTATTCTTTTTGTGGCAACATCTTTAGTATGATGACTAATAAATATAAGGAAGGCACCAGATTAATTTGTTACCGATGTGTAAAATCGCAGCATAATATTCTTTTTGTTTCAACATCTTTAATATGATGACTAATAAATATAAGGAAGACACCAGCACAATACATTACCGATCTTAAAAATCACAGCATATTATTCTTATTGTTTCAACATCTTTAGTATGATTACTAATAAATATAAGGAAAGCTCCGGAACAATTTGTTACCGATGTTAAAAATCACAGCATATTATTCGTTTTGTTTCAAAACCTTAAGTCTGGTCACTAATAAATATAAGGAAAACACCAGAACAATTTGTAACCGATGTTAAAAAATCAGAAGATATTATTCTTTTTGTTTTCACATTTTAAGTCTGATCACTAATAAATATAAGGAAGACACCGGAACAATTTGTAACTGATGTTAAAAAATCACAGCATATTATTCTTTTTGATTCAACACCTTTAGTATAGTCACTAATAAATATAAAGAAGAAATCAGAACAATTTGTAAACGATTTTAAAATCACAGCATATTATTGTTGTTCAACATCTTAAGTAGGGTGACTAATAAACGTAAAGAACACACCATAATAATTTGAAAACGATGGTCAAAGTCACAGCGTATTATCCTTTTTTCGAACATCTTTAGTATTGTTACTAATTAATAAAAAGTACACTCCAGAACTATTTGTAATAGATGTAAAATGCAAAGCAGATACTTTTTTTCTTGCAGCATCTTACGTATGGTGACTAATTAATATAAGGACTCGATAACAATTTGTAAACGATGCTAAAAATTACAGCATATTATTCTTTTTGTTTCAATACCTTATGTATGATCGCTAATAAATATAAAGAAGACTCCAGAACAATTTGTAAACAGATGGTAAAAATCACAGCATATGATTCTTATTGTTGCAACATCTTAAGTATGGTGACTCATAAATGTAATAATGAAGACACCAGAACAATTTTGAAAGGATGTTAAAAATCACAAAATATTATTCTTTTTGTTTCAATAGCTTAAGTATGGTCACGAATATATATAAGGATGACACCAGTACAATTTGTTGAAAATCATAAAATTCACAGCATATTATTGTTTTTGTTACAACACCTTACTATGGTGACTAATAAATATAAAGACGACACGAGAACAATTTGTAAACGATGTTAAAAATCACAGCATATTAATCATTTTGTTGCAACATCTTACGTATGGTGACTAATAAATAAAAGAACACACCAGAACAATTTGTATAAACATATAAAAATTCACAGCAGATAATTTTTTGTTGTTGTTAAAAAGAACAAACCAGAACAATTTGTAAAATATGTAAAATTCAAAGCAGATAATGTTTGTGTTGCAACATCTTAAGTATGGTGACACGATAACAATTTGAAAATGATGTTAAAAATTACTGCCTTTTTTTTTATAATTCTTTTTGTTGCAACTTCTGATTGTTACTAATAAATATGAAGAAGGCACCAGAACAATTTGTTAATGTTAAACATCACAGCATATAATTCCTTTTGTCGCGACATCTTAAGTAGAGTGACCAATAAATGTAAGGAAGACAATAGAAAATTTTTAAATGATGTCAAATATCACAGCATATTATTCTTTTTGTTTCACCATCTTACGTATGGTGACTAATTAATAGAAGGGAGACACCAGAACAATTTGTAAAAAGATGGTAAAAATCAAAGCATATTATCCTTTTTGTTACAACGTCTTAAGTATTGTCACTAATAAATATAAAAAGACACCAGAACAATTTTTAAACGATGTTAAAAAACACATCATATTATTCTTTTTGTTGCAACATTTTAAGTATGGTCATTAATTGTTATAAACGAACGTTTAGCTCTCACGCGCTAAGTTCCTTTTCTTTACCTTCATTTGCATTTATCTTACTTCAAAAGCGAGTAGCCATTTTGTATTTGTATTATTGCGAAGTACTAATAAACCTTCTTTTGTTACGCATCCCACTCGTTGAACGAACGAAGATGATTATTTATTTCTTACCAGAGATAAATTACCGTATTTAAAGGACTGTGTACTATTTAATGATTTTTTGACGAAAATTTACAAGGATTTCGTTACTGAACTACTATTAGTATTACGTGCGACAAAGAACTATTCGAATTTTCCTTCATAAAGTAGTGGAAAATACGGTTTTCTCCGATAAGCACTCACGGAAAGGTAATAAAATTGTACTTAAAAGATATTGTCATACAAAATCAAGGTAAAGTGAACTTTATTTATATTTTTGACGAAAAAATATTTGGGAAACGCAAACTGAATTCGAACCCGGTACCATAGGATTACGAGTTTTTCGAAAGTAAAAGAAAGAACTCCGACTTACGATTCTTTTTCTCTAAACAAAACAGAGACCATTGTTGTAATGTTTTTCTTTTTCACGTGCAACTGTATTTTTGTTGAAAAACAGTTTGTTCATCATTGTTTCGGGTAAATTAATTAGAACTATTTGTTGTGTGAAGTTGAAAAAGTATTATTTTGTAAAATTACGTTGTTGAAGCAATTTATTTTGCAAAATCTGTAGAATTACTGTTGCTTAATTTCTATGATTTTTTTTAAACATTTATTCTTGCAAAACTTGTAGAAGTATTGTTGCTAATTTGTGAAAACGCATATTTACGAACTTTTGTAGAATCATTGTTGTAAATTTTGGAAAGGCATTTTTTAAGCTAAAATGGAACAATTGGCTGAGTTGACGGATGCGCTAACTCTTAGCATTCAGGAACAGTAAAAAATGACAACAATTCTTAGCGGAACAACAACAACTACAACAACAACAACAACAACAGCTACAACAGCAAGAAATGACATAGAAAACTTTAGAGGCACAACAAGAACAAACAAAAATACTTCAATGCGAAATGTCGACTCAACAAAAGAATTTGGAAAACTTAATTCAAACCTTGACAACTGAGAAAAAAAAAACGAATTTTTCTGCAGAGGGTATTTCAAACTCTTTGTCGGAATTTCACTACTTTCCCGATACTGGCGTTACATTTCCAGCATACTATAGAAGGTATGAAACAATTTTTACAAAAAGGCGTTCGGACTAGACCGACGAAGAAAAGGATACGCTGTTACTTCAAACACTGGGTACTGACGAAAACACCAAGTATGCTTATTTAACTTTACCCAAAACACCGGAAGAAGTGTAGCGGACCAGGATATAATACCCTAGCTTGCCACAAGAAAATAATAAAACGAATAGAATTGAAGGAAACAAAGACTCAATTGATGGATAAGATAAACGTCGTTTATTTGCTGTTGAAAGAATGAACGTTTTAGTTATAACATGTGTTCATGTCTGCGCGTATGTAACCAATGTTCGTTGCGGGACTGGTGTTATAGCAAGAAAAGGAAATGTGTGTTCATCTCAAGTTCGGGTCACTATCGTTTGTTCACGCGTGGGAAGAGAAATGAGTGTTGTAGTGGAAATTAGAATGATAGTCCAGCGTGTAGACAAAGAAGAGGATATGAGAGTTGACGTCAGTTAGTAGTCAGCTACGCGAAGGTGTTCTCAGGGACCAGTAGTAGATAGAGAGAGAAAGAGTGTGAATGTGTACATACAGTCTGTTAGCTCGTGCCCCATACATAGTAGTAAGTGGGCGTGACGCGCGCCAGCGTGCACCTCCCGAAAGTGAGGCGGCTGGTTAGCCCAACCTCTCTGGTCGAGAGTTGGTTCTAAAAAGGTTAGAAACAGCTTGTCTCTTTGTTTTATACTCGTTTCCGGTGGTCATTTGCGCATGTGTATAATTCCTTAGAAAGCGGAAGTGACGTCGTCCATGTGTGCGCGTGTGTGAGTACATGTGTGCGTTAGCGTGTGTGTCTATACACGTGAATGTGGGTGTATGTACGCGAACGTGAATATGTGTACATGTGTGGACGTGTGCGCGTATGTTTGTGTGCGCGTATGTATATGACATAGCTTGAAATGTGAATGTGTGTTTTTGTGTGAGACTTGATAAAGGCTCGTACAGAAGTGACCTTTGAAGAGACAATCAATACATTATCTAGAATATTTGATAAAAGAGATAGCCTTTTTCACTCTAGATATAAATGTTTAAATTTACAGAAATCGGAATCTGAAGACTATCTAGAGTATACTTGTACTGTAAATTGTTTATGTGAATCATTTGAATTAAATGAAATTTCGGCAAATTTATTTAAATGCTTGATCTTTGTGCAGGGACTCACAGCACCAAGGGACAAAGATATCAGAACCCGGATCCTGACAATTATTGAGTCGGACCTAAATATAACTTTACAAAAAGTTACCGAGGAATGTTAACGTTTCATTAATATCAAGAGAGACAACACCTGCATTGAAGAAAAAAGCGTTTACAAGGTACAACATGTAAAAAGGCAAAGGACTCCTAGAACGTACAAGACCCAAGAACAAAAGATGCCAAGAATGCACAAGGACCAAAATTGTGAATGCTGCGGAAGTACGAGACACACCAAAAAGACCTGTTGGTTCAGGAATAGGATATGTTACGAATGTGGATTCAGAGGCCACAAGGGAATGTACTGTGACCAGAAAAAAAAGCGAAGGACCGACAAAGTGAATGCGCTTCGCACAAGGAAAGAGAAAAGTTGCGAAAGGGGTAAGTATGTCGATGTTCACATAAATGGACATCCTGTAACATTACTCCTGGATAGTGGTGCGGACATCAACATCATAGATGGAGATATCTGGAGAAGGATCGGTCGACCTGAACTAATGGAAACCAGCAAGATGGCGAAGAGTGTGCGCGGCAAAAAGTTGGAATTCAAAGGAGAACTGAGGTGCAACGTGACATTTGGTGGTCAGACACGCAAGTCCAAAGTCAAAGGAACACAAGTCTATTTGGAGTGGATTGGTTCGTTCTGTTTAACTTATGGGAACGACCAGTTAATTCTTTTTGTAATAGGTTGAACACAGAGAAATCGAACCAAGTGGAAGACTTCCTGGACGATGTAAAAGCAGAATTCCCAAGAGTTTTTGCCGAAGGACTTGGACACTGTGTGAAAATAGAAGTCAAATTTGAAGTGAAGAAAGATGCCAATCCATTGTTCAAACCTAAAAGAAATGTACCTTTTTCATGGATGGACGCAATTGAGAAGGAGTTGGAGAGACTTCAACAATTAGATGTCATTGCAAAAGTTGACCATACGGATTGGGCCATCCCGACTGTATATGTGAAGAAAAAGAATAACAAAATCAGAGTCTGAGCTGATTTCTCAACGGACCTGAATGATTGTTTAAAGGACCACAATTATCCCCTTCCGTCGGCAGAAGAGCTATTCTCAAAACTAAACGAAGGAAAATTTTTTCCAAGATAGACCTCTCAGACGCGTACTTGCAAATCAAGGTCAGTGATGAATGCTCAAAGTACCTGTGCATTAACACGCATAAGGGTATCTTCAAGCCAAAGAGGCTTCCTTTCGGCTTAAAGGTCGCCCCTGCTCTCTTCCAACAGATAATGGATACGATGCTCGCAAGGTTGGAATTTGTAATGGCATACCTTGATGATGTCTTGATAAAGAGCAGTAATTTGCAAGAGCACAAGAAGCACGCCAGAGAAGTACTTAAGAGAATAGAGGTGTTGGGTTACAGATCGAGTCCGGAGAAATGCGATTTCTTCATGGAAAGGATCAAATATCTGGGTCAAACAATTGACCAAGATGGACGAAGGCCAGATTCACAATGGACCGAAACAATCGAAAAGATGCTTGCCCCAGACTCAGTATCAAAACTACAGTCATTTTTGGGGATTGGTACAATATTATGCGATATACATCTCTAATGTGCATAATTTGAGAGCTCCTCTTAATGAGCTACTAAAAAAAGGCAGTAGATGGAATTGGACAAAGGAATGTGAATCTGCTTTCCAGAAAATTAAGAAATGTCTACTGTCAGATCTGGCATTAGCGCATTTCGATCCAGAAAAGGAGATGGTACTAGCAACGGACGCCAGTGATTATGGAGTTGGTGCTGCATTACTCCATAAGTATGAAGATTGAACAACAAAAGCAATCGCTCACGCGTCAAGAACTTTGATTGCAGCCGAGAAAAACTACAGTCAGATTGAAAAGGAGGCTCTCTCGATAATATTTGGAGTCAAAACCTTTAACAGTTTTCTCCATGGACGAAACTTCATATTACAGACGGATGATATTTGAATCGAAGATAGGCATCCCTACGCATACCACAAATCAACTACAGCGATGGGCTGTAACTCTCTTAAACTATCAGTTTAAGATGGAGCATGTGTCATCAAAAAAGCTAGGACACGCGGATGCACTCTCAAGGTTAATTCCAAAAAGAAATAAAAGTTTCAAAGAGACGGTAATTGCAGTTCTTAAAGATGAAAGCGAATGCTCAAATTCAATGTGCAATATGATCCGTGAACTCCCGGTAACTCTAAAAGAGATTAAAAGAGAAGCTTCAAAAGACGTTTTCATAAAGAAAATTAAAAATCAAGTAGGACGGAAAGAATAAAAAGGTAGGACAAATTACACCTTTTTCCATTTGCGAAGATGTACTCATGTATGCTGATAGAATCGTAATTCAACAGGTATTACGAAGAGAAATGCTAAAGGAATTTCACACAGGTCATCCTAGCATTTCAAGGATGAAATCCCTTATAAGAGGTTACGTATATTGGCCGGGTGGAAAACTGTGTCAAAGCGTGCAAAGTCTGTCAGTTAGCAGCCCGAGATCCTCCGGTAAAAACGACCCCGTGGCCGAAGATGGACTTGCCCTGGTCACGTCTGCATATTGATTATGACGGACCCCTAAATGTTTTGTTTTACTTAATTGTAGTGTACCAAATGGCCAGAAATATTCAAGATCAGACATCCAACGTCAAGGAACACTGTAAGTGCACTTGACGAAATTTTCAGCCGGTTTGGTGCACCAAAGACCATAGTGAGTGACAATGGTACAGCATTCACAGGTTACGAATTTAAAGAATTCTGCAACTCACTTGATATACAACACATCACGACACCTATTTACCATCGTAGGTTGAATGGGTTGGCAGAGAAATTTGTGGACACGTTTAAGTGGGCATTAAAGAAAAACATGAACATTGACACAGATGAGCGAACGATACAAACATTTCTAGCGATCTACAGAGTAACCCCAAATCCAAACAATGATGTAAATTCATCCCCTGCAGAACAAGTGTTCGCCAGAAAAATTAGATCCATTTTCGATAGACTCCTACCGGATAAAAAGAAAGTTGCTAGAAAAGAAAACTTTAATGTAAAGTGCTATTCCTCAGGAGATAAAGTTTATTTAAAAAATTTTCAAAATGGGAAAAATCATTGGGTGGACGGTATCATTAAGAAAAGAATTGGCAATATGGTTTATACTATTCAAAGCCCAAGTTTTGTCTGTAAAAGACATTAATTAAATCCGCTCCAGAATTTCGGAAAATACAGAGGAAATCCCAATGGAAACGTTGTGTGACACATTTGACATTCCAAAACCGGTGTGTATACACGGACCCATGAATGTATCCCCTGAGCCTACCATACAGGTTGGACAGAATTCTTTACCACAGGAAACTCTGACCAAAAGGAAAAGCACACGTAAAAGGAAAGTCGTCAGGCGTTTAAGCCCTGATCCTAAACGGAAGCCATATTAAAGCTAAAATCGGGAAGATTTCAGCTTCAGAGGAAGGTGTTATAAGGGACATACCGACGTATGGAACTAGATACGAAACAGTATATAAAAGAGCTACCATTTTAAGGTGTGGGCGTCTTGTCTTGTCTGCAGTTTAGTCTTACGTTTTAGTCTTGCAGTCTTGCCTTGCAGCCTTGCGTCCTACCATTCTCGTGTCTTACACTCTACAAATGTACTCCGGTTAACCAAGCTTCCCAGGGACGAGCGTTTAGCTCTCACACTCTAAGTTCCTTTTTCTTTACCTTCATTTACATTTATCTAACTTCAAAACATATCCAACTCAGCGTATTTTTTCATATTATCATATACTGTTGAAACAGGATATAACACTAATAAATATAAAGAGAACACCAGAATAATTTGTAAACGATGTTAAAAATCACATTATATAATTGTTTTTCTTTCAGCATCTTAAGTATGGTGACCATAAAATGTGAGGAAGGCATCAGAACATTTTGTAAACGATATTAAAAATCACAGCATATTATTCTTTTTGTTTCAACATCTTTAGTATGATGACTAAAAAATATAAGGAAGGCAGCAGAACTATTTGTAAAAAGATGTTAAAAATCACAGTTTTATTCTTTTTGTTGTAACGTTTTTAGTATGTTGACTAATAAATGTAACGGCGGCTCGAGAACACTTTTTAAAAGATGTTAAAAATCATAGTATATTATGTTTTTTGTTGCCACATCTTACATATGTTTACTAATAAATGCAAGGGCAACTCCAGAATAGTTTGTAAAAGTATGTTTAAAATCACAGTATATTATTTTTTTTGTTGCAACATCTTACATATGGTGACTAATAAATATAACGACGTCTCCAAGACCAGTATATGTTTTTTTTCTTTCTTTTTTTTTTTTTTTTTGCAACATTTCAAATATGGTGACTAATCAATGTAAGGACGACCCTAGGACAATTTGTCAAAAAGTGTAATTTAAAATCACAGCATATTATTCTTTTTGTTGCAATATTTTTGGTATGGTGACTAAAATTATGAGGACGGCTCCTTTGTAAATGGATGTCTTTTTTATATCACAATATAATTAGTTTTGTTATATTTTTTACATTGTGACTAAACAATGTAAGGAGAACACCCGAAGCAATTTGTAAAAAATTTTAAACATGTCAAAATACAATTTCATTTTGTTTAAATATTACAAGTATGGAAACAAATATAAGAAAGACAACTGAACTATTTATAATACGTTTTGTTAATATCACTCTATATAATTCCTGTTATTGCAACGAATATATGTAATAAGGACACCAGAGAAAATTGTAAAACGATGTTATTACAATATATATATATATATATATATATATATATATATATATATATATATATATATATATATATATATAAATGTAATTCTTGGTTCGTTCAAAGTCGATAGAACCATATTTCTACATTACCAATTTAATTGAAATTTTCAGAAAATTTATCTGTAAAGTCAAAGAATGTTTGCATGTTATTAAAATAAATTACGATCATTAAGATCGCATATTATAAAAATATATTAAATAAAATAAAAATATTTTTTTTTAACTGCGAGACTGTTCGTCATTTCATTTCCTGTAGAAATTAGCCTTTCACGTGCACCACACGTGGACGACTTTCGAATTACAACATTTAACTATCTAATTAATAGATGGGTAAAAAAAAAAATCCCTATTTTTTAAATTTATATATATATATATATATATATATATATATATATATATATATATATATATATATATATATATATATATTTACAATTGAATAAAAAAACATATCATAACACTTTAATTAAACTTGGAAATACGATTTAAAAAATATCGCGGATCGGTAAGTGCACTAAGCATCATTTGTTTACTTAATTTTTTTATTTCTAAAAGCTTTCCTTGCGAAGCCTACCTAAAATACATTTGTCTAATTCTTAATTTCTTATTTTATTGGAAAAAAAAGAAAAAAAAGGTAAATATGAAGAATTACTCCACCCTCGAAAATTCCTTTAACATTACCACTCTTATCGTGGACGACTTTCGAATTACAACATTTAACTATCTAATTAATAGATGGGTAAAAAAATCCCTATTCTTTAAATTATATATATATATATATATATATTTTTACTTTAACCTTACAATTAAATAAAAAAAAAAATATAAAAAATACGATTTAAAAAATAGCGCGGATCGGTAAGTGCATAAGCACCATTTGTTTATCTTAATTTTTTTATTTTTAAAAGCTTTCTTTGCGAAGCCTACCTAAAATAAATTTGTCTAATTCTTAATTTCTTATTTTATTGGAAAAAAAAGGTAAATATGAAGAATTACTCCACCCTCGAAAATTCCTTTAAAATTAGCACTCTTATCGGTTTTCGGGGTCGCTGAAAACGAAAATAACGTTTATAATTAAGGCAAACAAGTAGTGTCCCAGATATGAAAAATGTTAGTTTAAAAAAGTGGAGGATCACTTTTCCATAATAATTTAACGTAAAATGATCACCCACTTTGTGGCCACGATTTTTTTTTTGGGGGGGGGAAGGGGTTCTTTTTACCCTTGGAAAATCCTTTAAAATTATCTGTTTAAATTGGAAAATGCAAAAGAAATCAAACAAAACTTTTTAGCCAAGAAACACACAGAAAAATTTTAAAAAAAATAGCATCCATTTTTTTCTATCGAATTTATTTGCTGTTTTTATTGAAAACTATTTTCTCCCGGATTTTTGATAAAATTTTCCATAAAGGGCCATCCGTCTCACGTTCGTATATAACAAAAAGATTTTTTGTAGATTTCGGTGTGCTAAAAACGAATCTGCAAACTGTTTCCGTTGCAACAAAAATAGTTTTTATGATATGAAGAAATTACTTTTTCGAAAAGTAGGCGATCACTTTTCCATGTAAATTTAACTTAAAATAAGTGCACACTTTCTAGCCACCTGAGAGAGGGGGGATTTTTTCTCATGTTTATTGGCTAAACAGCTTTCGTTTATGCTCGCACGTAGCATAAACGAAGGCTAAGGCTGTGAAATGGAAAATAGTCCCAGAGTTCAGGGGTTATTACCATGCAAAAGAAATCAAACAAAAAACTTTTTAGCCAAGAAACACACAGAAAAATGCCCCTCTCTCAGGTGGTCAGAAAGTGGGTGCTCATTCTAAGTTAAATTTACATTGAAAAGTGATCACCCACCTTTCGAAAAAGTAATTTCTTCATATCATGAAAACTTTCGACGGAAACGGTTTGCAGATTCGTTTTTAGTACACCGAAATCTACAATAAAATATTTCGTTATGCACGAACATGAGACGGGCCTTAAAGTAAAATAATACCGGATTTTTGGGGCAGATTTGCCGTTTAGTTGTACAAATATCCTCAAACCAGGTAATCACTAAAAGGGACTCTTAAAAGTCGTCACCTGTATCGAGCAAAAGTTTAAAACCACTGATTATATGTCAGCCTACGTCACAGTAACATATATTGAGTAAGTTCCTAACAGTATTTTGTATAGCTTTTTAGTTTAAACTCATTTTCCCAAAATTTCCCCAAACTTAACGTGTCTAATACAGTCTGCCGCCGTTTGTATTTTTCAAATATACCGATAAACACTGCATTTTTTTTTAACCGATTGAACATTATACATTACATAAAAACACTACAATCTTATCCAGTTAGGTAGAACATTTACTTTTCTTGCCTTTGATAACATTTATTTGTTATATATATATTTTTTGACAATTTCTTTGTATCTGTGTTTAGTAATACAAACCCTTTTCATTTAATGTAACGTTTAGGCGGCTCGAAAAACAGTGTTTATCGGTGTATTTGAAAGATACCAATGGTGGTGGACACTGTTGATTACGTTAAGTTTGAGAAAGTGAGTTAAAACTAAAAAACTATATAAAATACTGTCACAAACCCACCGATTATGTCAGCCTATGTCATGGTAACATATATTTGGTGGGTTTGTACACTGTATTGTACAGTTTTTAGTTTTCAACTTACTTTCCCAAACTTAACGTATTCAACAGAGTCTGCAACCATTTCTGTTTGAGCCAATTAAACATTTTACATTACATAAAAACACTAAACAATTATCCAGTTAGGTAGAAACATAACTTACCTTACCTTTGCTTTCATTTATTTCTTTTTGGACAACTTTTTCGAATCTGTGTATAGTACTCCCCACCCCCATCACTCAAATATCAATTACTAACTCACATTTTTGTATACAGAAAAAAACAAAACATTTAGCGTTTCAACATTTTTACTACGTTCAGATTTATCCGCTGATTGTTGGTTGAGCCCAAGCCATGATTGACGGTAATCCAGAGGATCAGGATCCAATTCTGCAAGAGTAACATTTTTTTTCACCTTTTTTTTTTTTTTAAACTTTTTGGAGTGGATTGCTGTACTAAGAATATAAGAAACATGCATTTTCTCTTTTTATTAGAATTTTCCATTACACCAAATTGAGCCACAGCAACGCGTGGGAGAGTACAGCTAGTATATATATATATATATATATATATATATATAATATTTTTTGTTGCAACTTTTTAAGCATAATCCTGTATTTTGACTGCAGAAATTACCCTTTGCCCCAAATTACAGTAGGTTTTCGATAACACATATCATATGCAAATTTATTATGTCTAATTGTTGAACCCCTGTCTCATGTAACTTTACTATGTCGTTGTATACATATTTATTCATTATAATTAAAACCTATATTTCATTCTAGGAGAAGTATCATCACAATCGCCACATCTACAGAGGAAGAAGTTCTTATTTTTCTCTCTGATTATCGAATCTTATCACTGCTACCACTATATATGGTGTACTATTGTTAATTTTCCTACGATGTTCGTATTTCACCGCTCTTAACTGCTTATTACATACATAGACTAAACATAAACTTCTCTTCTCCCTACATATAATTCCTTATGCCTCCGGAGCCATTGTCCACCCATTCCTATTGGTTGAGCTCGAAAGATTCTATTATACTTAGAATCCCATCCTTGCCTACATTACCGAACACCAGTTCTTGGTTGATAAATATTTTACTGAAAATAAATATTTATTACATATATATATATATATATATATATATATATACATGTATTTCGTATTATTACATTTCGTTTCCTTTTCTTTTTCTTCCAGTCGTGTGAGGCTATGTTTGGTTTTCTGTGTCTTGTCGTGTTCAAAACACATTTTCTTCTTTTGAGTTTGAAAACAAAACTACATTGCAGTTACATAGAAGACATATGTGCGTGTTTTTGTACACAATCGAGCATGCACATTTTTGTATATATATATATATATATATATATATATATAGGCTGTAAATGACAAAGTTCTCTCTGATTCTCTCTCCTCTGATCTCGAGCGCATGGTTCAGTGGGGGAAGATGTGGCTGGTTACCTTTAATGCATCCAAAACCAAACTCCTATCCTTACATCATCAACGCTCTGATCCCCATCTGGCATCAATTGTGATGGATGGCTCTCGTCTGGGTGAGGCCCCGTGTTTTGACAAGCTTCTGGGTTTGACCTTTACTCCTGATCTGAAATGGAACACGTACATCAAGTCTGTTGCCAAGGTCGCTGGAAAGATGGTGGGATCCTTCTACCGCTCCAGAAGATATCTCACTACTCATGCAATTCTCTATCTATATAAAAGCCAAGTACGTCCAAGGATGGAATACTGTTGCCATATCTGGGCAGGAGCTGCTAAAAACAGCCTATCCTGCCTTGACAGAGTACAAAATAGACTTTGTGGCTTAGTGGGGGATGCCCTTTTCTCTACCCTGCAACCTCTCTCCCACAGAAGAGACGTTGCGAGCCTGTCCTTGTTTTATCGTTATTTCCATGGCAGATGCTCGTCTGAACTCCAATCTCTGGTCCCCCCCTCGCCAATCTTTCACGAAAAACACCCGTCTAGCTGAATCCACTGTGAAAAATTTCCCCCACTCTATATCTGTGCCTAAATAAAAACGCGGATTCCATGAACAAAGCTTCTTTCTTAGAACTGCACGCCTGTGGAACTCTGTTCCGTCTGCCTGCTTCCCTCCGGACTACAACTTGGTTGTCTTCAAGTCCAATGTTAACAAATTCCTAATGAACCGCCCCCTTAAGTAAACATTTCAGCAAATCTCCTCACTAACGTAATGTACTTGCAATAACCCTTATCCCTGAGTGGCTTCCGGGCCTTGATAAGTGGTGATCACTGTGTAAAAAAAACAAAAAACAAAAACAAAAAAAACAAAAACGTGCATGTAGCAGAATAAGCAGTAACCAAAATAAGAAATAGAGAGCTTACCTTGGATACGTCTGTTTTGGGCTGAGCGAAAGAGAGAGTTCCAAGATGGCTTCCATGGGCTTTTATTAGCGTTTACCCAATGTAATTATCGTTGAACCATGTCTGCTCTCGCATGATTATGCAAATATGTCGTTCCCGGCCGCTATAAAGGCAGGAAACTGGAAAGGAGAGGGAGCATTCTGCAGATTGTGTGTAGGTGATTCTGGCGAGTAGATTGTGCTTGTTACGACCCACGTGTCTGTGAGAAGCGAGTTTTTGTTCCGTCTGTTTTTAGTTGTATTTTTTTTGTTTGTTTTGCCTACTACATTCTTGTTTCAAGCTATTTCGGCCCGACTATGGTGAAGGTGCGGATAAGCAGCGATATTATCAAGACGTTCTCTTGCGAGGGAGACGTTGTAGCGTGGCTGAAAAAAGTGAGACTTGTCGCACAACTTCAGCAGGTGGATGATGTAGTGAGTCTGCTATCTTTATATCTGGAAGGTGATGCACTGGCCCTCTACATGGAAATGGAGGAGGACGATCAAAGAGAAATAGACCAGATTAAAGGAGGCATTTATCGACGATGCATTTGCAACATACAGAAAAATAACTATGGTTAGATGGGCTGGCGAACGTATGGATGTTTACGCCAACAAAATCAGGCAGTTGGTTGGATTGGCCGGATTCACAGGAGATGGCTTAGAGAGACTCATAAAATTGACTTTCGTCACTGGGTTCCCTGATGCTATCTCAATTGCTCTTCAACAGGTGCCGAACATCAAAGTCCTGACCATGGGGGAACTAATGTCGAGAGCAAGAATTTTGACGACGACTGGGGAACACAATCAGGACAGAGCCCAGAATATTCCTGTTAGTGTGACCTGTTTCAAGTGCAATGCGAAAGGCCATTTTGCAAAGGACTGTAGAAAACGTGGAACACAGTGTTACCGTTGCGGTGAGAGTGGACACTGGGCTCGGAATTGCTCGGGAAACGAGCACGGGGAGGACGTATAAGTGCCAGTCTCCTTTCCCACATGATGCGAGCACGACGTTCCCGGTGATAAGCATCCATGTTGACGGGACGCGATGTTTGGCGCTTATTGATACAGGATGCTCTAGGACTATTTTATATGCAGACTAGTGTCAGTCTTGGAAAAAAAACGAACCTAGATGTCAAAACGATTGGTGGAATGTCCCATGCGTGCTGCGGTGTTGGAGCGGCCTCTGTATCCACTGACGAAGGTGTGTCTGCCAGAATCGATATGTTGGTGGTGCGTGGCAAACCGCTGGGGTTTGACTTACTTCTAGGGATCGACGCCATAAAAGCTCTGGGCGGTGTCGTTGCTAACCCTACAGGATCAGTGCGGCTGGGCGCCAGGAAAAATATTAAATGCACAGCCATTTCTATTAATGAACCAGATTTCACCGCCACCTTTGATCATCAAAACCAAACGTGGACCGCATCGTGGAAGTGGTCTGAGGACAACCCCCCTCGAGTGTCAGAATACCCAGTGCCGGCAGAAATCCGTGAAGAATACACGCAGGAACTCCGCATCTGGATAGATAATGGTTGGCTCGTGCTGTACCCAGAGGATAAATTGGGACCTCCCAAAAGCCTAATTCCCCTGATGGCTGTGATGCAGCAGAACAAAGCCAAAGTGCACCTGGTAATGGACTAACGGGAGCTAAATCATTACGTAGACGCGTTTACGGCCAACACAGATGTTTGTGCGGCTAAGCTGCGCGAATAGAGACAAAAAGGTGCTAACGTGTCTCTACTGGACCTCAGGAGAGCATACCTACAAGTCCGGGTCCATGAGACACTGGCCATACCAGACTGTGGAAATCGATGGGAAAAAATATTGCCTGATCCGTTTGGGGTTCGGTTTGAATGTGGCTCCCCTGATCATGAGAGCAATTGTCAGCAAAGTACTGTCTCAGGAAGAAGTTGTAAGCCGTGCAGCATCTGCTTACATCGATGACATTTTTGTCAATGAGGATGTGGTGCCCGCGACTCATGTAAGAGAACACCTAGCGCAGTTCGGGTTGGAGTGCAAGAACCCGGAGCGGTTGAAAGACGGTGCACGGGTGCTGGCATTGGCGGTCTGGATGGAACACAGTGAACTACGGTGGAAGTGAGGAAATACAATTCCAGAGGCTCCCAGCATTGTTACGCGACGAACAATGTTTTCCCTGTGTGGTCGACTTGTCGGGCACTTTCCGGTGTGTGGTTGACTTCGTGTGGCTTGTGGAATACTTAGAAGGAGAGTAAGTTCGGTAACGAAGGGCTGGGATGATGAAGCAAGGGATGCTGTTCTGCATCGTATGATGTTCGAAACCTTGGAATCTGTGCAGCGGAATGATCCGGTCCAGGGAAATTGGTGTGTGGATGGCAAAGAGCTGAATGTATGGGTTGATGCTAGCTCCCTAGCAATTGGTGCAGCCTTGGAGATGCGCGAAGCTGTGTTGGAGGATGCATGTCGGCTGCGACCTGAAGGTGACTCGCAACATATCAACTTAGCCGAGCTGGATGCCGTATTGAAAGGTATCCATTTGGCTCTACAGTAGCAGAGCAAAGTGCTACACAGAAAGACGGATTCTGTCTGCGTATACCATTGGGTCTCAGACACGGTAACTGGAAAGGCGCGAGTACGCACCAAAGCAGCAAGCGAGATGCTTATTAGGAGGTGACTAAGCACTCTAAAGGAGCTCGTGAAAGAGTACGGGCTGACAGTGGACGTGACGCTGGTTCCATCAGCACGAAACATTGCTGACCGATTGACACGAGTACCACAGATATGGTTTGAGGCAATGAAAAAGAAAAACGGGGTTGACCCGGTGATAGGCGTGGTTCACACAGACGAGCTGGATGAGAGTCAAATCATGGCTATTCACAAAGGTAGTGGACATCCGGGAGTGCGACGCACTACCTACTTTGTCAGGAGAAGTTGCCCAACCACAACAAAAGCAACCGTTAAAACGGTCATACGGAGATGTGAAGAATGTCAGTCCATTGACCGAGCGCCAGTCAGGTGGGAAAAGGGAAAGCTGGAAGTTAACGAGAATTGGCAAAGAATTGGAATGGATATCACGCATTATGGCACCTTCCATTTTTTAACTCTAACAGACTGTGGTCCATCGCGTTTCTCCATTTGGAAGAAATTGGCAAGGCAGGACTCGGCAAGCGTGATCCATCAGTTGGAAACAGTGTTCCTCGAGTGTGGCTCGCCGCATGAAATCCTTTTAGACAATGACATGGCTTTCTGTAGCAACGCATTCCAAGCATTTGCACATAAATGGGGAGTTCACTTGCGATTCCGTTGTGCGTAGGCTCCAGCACGGAATGGCATAGCGGAGCAATGTCACCGTACAGTGAAACGAATAGCGGCTAGAATGCGCTGTCCCATACAGGAAGCTGTCTACTGGTATAACATCACACCAAGAGACGACATCTTCCTTCACCACACCTGCCAACAGGATTTATCGATACGAAGTTCGAGTAAAGGAGACCAATCTCGCAACTGCGTCTGCAGATCGCAAGGACAGCTCTTACCAGGTTGGAGATCGCGTGTGGGTGAAAAGACCCCAAAATCGATGTACCACGAGGTTCGGCAAGGGTGAGGTGACCAAGGTAATCAGCCCTCAATCTATTTTGGTGGACGGTGTGCCTCGCCATGTGAAAGATCTGCGCCCTCGCCATTATATTGTTACATCGGAGGAAGAGGAAGACCATACAATGTCTTCTGAACAAGCAGAGAGTATAATGCAGGACGATGGAGAGCCATATAATGCACATACTGAAGAAGCAGAAGAGGGATCACCCGTCTTGCCTTTATGAAGGAGTACCCAACAAAGACGGATACTGCCCCCCTGTCCTGGTTGTGAAACACCGCCTATTGAACAGGCTGGCGGCAATAACGGTGGTAATGGGGAAGATGACAAGGAGGAAGTGCTGCCTCCGGTTCTTCAAAGAAATACCCGATAAAGATGACTGCCCCCATGCCCTGTTTGTGATCATGAGATCAGGGCAGAGTGTAGCAGAATTAGCAGTAACCAAAATGAGAAATAGAGAGCTTACCTCGGATACCTCTGTTTTGGGCTGAGCGAAAGAGAGAGTTCCAAGATGGCGTCCATCGGCTTTTATTAGCGTTTACCCAATGTAATTATCGTTGAATCACGTCATCTCTCGCGCGATTATGCAAATATGTCGTTCCCGGCCGCTATAAAGGCAGGACACTGGAAAGGAGAGGGAGCGTTCTGCAGATTGTGTGTAGGTGATTCTGGCGAGTAGATTGTGCTTGTTACGACCCACGTGTCTGCGAGAAGTGAGTTTTTGTTCCGTCTGTTTTTAGTTGTATTTTTTTTTTGTTTGTTTTGCCTACTACATTCTTGTTTCAATATATATATATATGTACACAATCGCGCATGCGCGTTTTGTGTATATATTAGTGTTGTGCCGATGAATCGGAATCGGGAATCGGTTAAATCGGTAATTTTCGGGGAATCGGAATCGGAAAAAATTTGTGTATAATTTCCGATTCCAAAATCGATTCTTTGAATATTTTTCAAAAGTTAATTTTCAATTGCTTGTACCGATTATAAATATTTATTTCTTTTAAACTATTAGTAAAACTAAACTCTATAGATCTACGTACTCGTTATAGAATGAAGTTCTCATAACAAAATCACGTAATTTCATTAAATAGTTTTTGTTTTACGCTCCCTTGACTAATTATCGCAGTTTTTTTAGGAAGATTCCGAATTTCCCAAATCGTTTTTACGGCATAAAATAAAAACTATTTGATGAAATTACGTGATTTTTTTATGAGAACTTCATTCCATAACGAGTACGTAGAATATATATATTTTTTTTATTTTTCGTTTTTTAACATAGTGTAAACTGCACAAGCACCCTTTTTTAATACGTGAAGACAGTTTAGAGCTTCATCCTAGATCTAAAAATAATTTGGTTTTTAGTGGGTTTACAAATATCGTCCAAAAGTAGAATTTCAATGAGGGGGGGACTTTTAAATGTAAATATAATTTCTTTTTCAATCTGAAAAATTTCTAAATGTTTTCTCTTTATCTATTTTATCCAGACTTTGATAAATTCATTGTGAGATATTCATGTATATTTTTAACTTTTCCGAAACCTGAGAAAAATGCGACGGTGTCAGACAATGTGGCTCCAGGAAAATAAAATAAAACTCTATTCGTTTGAAATCTTTACATATTAAACTCCTTGAGAAATTTGGCAAGTGGGTGTGAAAAAGTATTGTCATCGAAACCAACGGCATCGAAGGTGTTAATTACCCCATAATACTTTCAACTCAACTTTTGAGTGAGATTGGCGGGCCGTGATATATATATATATATATATATATATATATATATCATGGAGGCCTCGGCTTCAGACGGCATTGGCGCCGTCGTAGCAATCTTTAAGTATAAACATAAACAATACCGGCAGAATCAAAGAAAATCACACTGGAAGCATATTTCAAATTAAATCAAAGGCCAAGCCTTTTCACAATTTTGCCCATTCCTTGTTGGTCCCCCGGATTTATTGGAGAGGGACTATAGTTTTCAGTGGCGTTCGTCTGTTCGTCAGGATGATTCCCGGATAACCGTCCATTACTTTTTTCTGAAATTTTGGCACAAGTTGTACTCCAATACGTAGATGTGCACAACATCGAGTTTTTTTTTAAGAAAACTCTCGTTGCTCCCCCAGGGGCTGAAAAGGGGTCAAAAATGCCCAAAATGGCAAAAATGACACTTTTGGCCCCATAACTTTTTTCCCGTCCATTAGATTTTACTGAAACTTGTCCAAAATGTGAAGGCAATTGTTGCAAATGTAAATTCAGTATCGCTGACCCTGGCAAAACTCTGGTTTGCGCCCCCTGGGAACTTTTAGGGCTAAAAACCATCCCTTTTTTAGGCTCTTTTTTTCATATTTGTCTAAAATGTGATTATGTATCTCTATTTAGTGTTTTTTTATGGTGCTGAACTCAAATTTACATGTCTTAAGGCCTGAAACATAGCCGTTTGTCCATTTTTACAAGTAATCAGCTCCCCCATGGGGGCAAAAGAGGTAAAAAAAAATACCTCAAAATGACTCTAAATACACAAAATTGACATATTTTTCAGAATAACTTTTCATCCATTCATTAGATTTTTCTGAAACTTGGCAAAACCATGGGCATACCTGATATACACCTGATGGAAGTATCACTGACCCTGGGAAAAATCAGAGTCACAAGCCCTGGAGGTTTTAGGGCTAATATTGGGTGTGGAGCAAAAGTTGAACTTAGTCATTTTTCTGAAAACTTTTGAAAATTTTTTTTCACTCCAAATTGTTTTTTTATCAGTTATGTATCACTTTTTTTATCACTTTATTCGATCCCCCCTCATCACATAGATGGGGGACCATGCATGCACGGCTTGTTATATTTGTCAATACCGATTGCCGAGTGAGGGAGCAGCAAACATACCGATAAAACCCAAAAAACAGTTTTCTTTGATGTGCAATAAAAAAACTTATAGGAGTCGGAGTACACGAGGGAAGTCGTATTACGTACTATCACTTAGGAAGAAAGTGTAGTATCTGTGCTGATGCTACATTTCATCTATTTTCTCCCTGTTCAATGAAGGAGAAATCCTACTAAACTCAGGCAATTGTAATTTTTTGTTCTTATCAAAAGTGCCCCTTTTTGGGGAGCTGGATATTCTCCAGATTAAAAAAAACGACCTTGCGCCTAACTTTGCCCTAGCGGGGTGCAAGTAAATAGGAACCTTTAGATAAACAATCCTTCTAAACTGAGGCAATTGTAAGTTTTTGTTCCTATCAAAAGTGCCCCTTTTTGGGGAGCTGGATATTCCCCAGATTAAAGTGCATGAGCTGGCCTGGGCGTGGCTTATGCACTAGTACCGAAATTTCTTTCCTACCCACTCAGTTTTCCTCCCTGCAGTAGCAAATGAATTCCACAAACAAAGACATACCTTTAAACTCAAATTTTATTCACAATGTAACAGCAATGAAAGTCCTTTGGTTCTGGTAAGTCCTTTGCAAAAACGGTGGCCGAATTTGCTTTCATACGAATGGAGCCTTTAGTTAGAATGTTAGTTCATTGTTCCTTTGGAAGGATCCATGTTGTTCATGTTAAACGTCAAAAAACAAATATATAACAAATAAATGTTATCAAAGGCAAGATAAGTTATTTTTCTACCTAACTGGATATATTTTTCGGGTTTTTATTCAATGTAACATGTTTATTCAGCTCGAAAAGCATACAGTGTTTACCGATGTATTGGAAAATTCAAAATGGCGCCCGACACTCTCTTTAACACGGTAAGTTTGGGAAAAGATGTTATAAATAATAAACTATACAAAATACTGCTAGAAACTCGCTCAATATATGTTACCGTGACATATTTTGATATATATTCGGTGTTTTTTTTAATAGTATTTTGTCTAGTTTATTATTTATAACACCTTTTCCCGAACTTACCATGTTAAAGAGAGTGTCGGGCGCCATTTTGAATTTTCCAATACATCGGTAAACACTGCATGTTTTTCGAGCTGAATAAACATGTTACATTGAATAAAAACAAAAAAAAATGTATCCAGTTTGGTAGAAAAGTAACTTATCTTGCCTTTGATAATATTTGTTTGTTATATATTTGTTTTTTGACAACTTTTTTGAATCTATGTGTACAGTAATACAAACCCTATTCTGCTTTTAATATAATCAAATTCAGGGTTTTATCTTTCTGGAGAAAAAAAAATAATGGATTTTATTTCAATGAAATTAAAAAAAAAAAAACTTGACTGAATTGAATTAATTACCCTTAAATTAACGAAGGGGTTATTTAATAACTTTAGGTTTGGAAGAGATAGGTATGGGGTCGATTTTTTTGAAACTTCAAAAGAAACAGACTACTGTCAAAACTTTGCGAAATAATACAACGTGATCAATTTCATTTTAGAGATATTTCTTTCAAAAGCCTTCTTTTAAAAAAAGAAAAACAAGTACATTGTTATATTAAACCTTTTACTGTTTAAATAATTTGACTTTGCTCGTTTTATTTTAAGAAAATATAAGTTGAAAAAGAATTTTCATTCAGTATTAGAAGATTTGTCAGTAAAAAAAACAATCGCCAAAAAGATAAGCGTTTTTTTTTTTTTTTTTTTTTTTTACTCGCAATGTAGAGCCCTGCATACTTCTTTTCAAGTTAACTCTTTTGTAGTTTTGATTACAATAGATCTGAATGAATGAACCTTGTAAGGGAGGGGCGCTAAGCATTGCCCTGTTAATAATGAATTTCTTTGGTTTCTTTTTATTTCTCTCTTGCGGTTAGAAATATCAGGAATTTTTTTTCTTTTTTTCAACATCAGACTAAAAGAATCGTAATGAAGGAATCGGAAAATTAAGGTATTTTTTAACGATGCGATTCCGATACCTCCCAAAATACACGATTCTTACGATTAACGATTCCGATTCCGATTAATCGTCCCACCACTAATTATAACTCAATTCAGTTAAACTTTCTCAATATTACACTGCCAAGGAGGAGAGGAATAAGTAATGGGTAATCATTACTTTTTCCCAATATAATTTAATTACAACTGTAATCCATTAAAAAAATTTCTTTTTTTTTTAATACCAATATATGTGTGCCACTATCTGTCGTCAGTTTTCAGCTTAAACTTCAAACTTCTCATGCATCCAGACATAAGCTAATTTCCACTATATGGACCAACCTGAGGAGATTCATCCTTACACTTAGAACAAAGCCACTCCCCTAAGGTATCTTGCCGATTAACGCAGCTGAAATGGTACCAGGAATCGCAGCACACCCCACACCATTGGCGATGTTCCATCATTAGGAACAGAACAGGTTGAACAGAAAAAGGTACCTCCTTCTCCTATAAACTCAGTTGATGCAATATCATCATTACCCTTAATTTCCAACCGCACAAGTTTTTTTTTAAGGAATGGACCTGTTCGCACCCATCCTTAAGAACAACCGCAGAACGAACATTATTGTCAGTAATTAATTTGATTATTTTACCAAGATTCCAAAATTGTCTAGTTTTGTTGGGAGTCTTAATAAGTACTATCTCTCCAACTTGGGGGCACAATTTCTCTCGATTTTGGCATCGACTTCTCTTAATGACAAGAGGTAATCATTATACTAGGTACGATTGAATTTTTCAACAAATTTATTCCTCATTTCGAGGGAATGTAATAAGGCAGGTCTATTTGGAGGGTCAGGACATAATTCAGCATGTTTGAAGAAAATGATTCGGAGTTAAAATACTAAAGTCTTTGTCGGTAGAAGCAATATAAGTGAGAGGTCTGTCATTTATTGTCTTTTGCACATCAGAAAGTGCAGTAAGAAATTCAAAATAATCCAACTTTCTTCTGCCCAACAGTTTATTCAAACATTGTTTGAAAGTTTTAATTAGTCTCTCCCAGGCTTCCCCCTGTCAGGCAGAGTAAAGGGAAATTGTTCGATGGACGATATGTATATATTTAAATTGTTCCTTCAACTCGTCCAATTCGAGCACATTCGATAACAATATTCTGGACGCAACAAAGGATTTCGCGTTATCGGAATATACATGCGTAGGGGTACAAAATAAATTGGTAAACCTCACAAAGGCCAGCATGAAAGAGCGGGTGCTCATATCCGGCAATAATTCCAAGTGAATTGCACACAAGCTCATGCATGTAAAGAGTAATATGTACATTTTAACTTCTACCCCTCCAACTTTTATAGAAAATTGACCGGTGAAATCCAAACCGACTTGTTTGAATGGGCGGACAAAGTTCACCCTATGAGCAGGCAATACTGACCCTGCAGGTGTCTTACAAGGCAGAGAATTTTTTTTTTTTACATACGGTGCAAGTACACACAAAGGTTTTTATGGCTTGTCTTCCCTGAGGGATCCAAACCCCAGACAGCCTTAACTTACTGAGGGTTGAATCAACCCCTATGTGGCAACAGTTAAGATGATCTTCCTTAATCGCCAGTTTTGTTAAATAATGATTTTTTTCCCAGCAAAAGGGGAAACTTGACCTCGAAAGCAGAATATCAGAATACTGTATCCTTTCTCTGGTTCTAATTAACCCATCTTTATCAAGGAATAACCCTAAGGCAGTTACCCTAAGGGGAGGCACTTTACCGGAAAGTTGTTTCAAGTAACCTAATTCCTGAGGGAAAGCCTCCATTTGCATATTAGCAAATAGCAATAATTTGGCCCTATTAAAATTGTCTGCACTACAGTAAAATTTCAACACTTTTTCTAAGACGCTGATTGCCTTAGATAAGCTGGAATACCTTGTAATATCCTACGGGAAGGTATTTTCAGGAGAACGTGTCTCCTGAGAGTACAAACATGATACAATTTTTTTATTAGTTTCGTTTAGATAAGGTAAAGGTGAGATTGGCCAATCAATGTCATTCTCTATTGAGCCATTCCGGGCTATACATCCAGAAACTGAATAACTGGGAAAATTTAGAAGTATTGATAACCTCTAGTTAAAAGATCTGCCGGATTTTCCGATGAAGAAACATATTTTAATTTCGGTAGAACGTCAAATTTAATATTAATATCTTCTGAAAATTTTTTGATCTCTGATTCATTCAATGAATATATTTTTCTTGGATCCTTTACCGTTTAGGACCCACGAGAGGGCAACTTGGAAATCTGACATCAGGAAAAAATTATCAATGTTAAGGGGCCCCAGAGCACCACAAACTTGAGGGGCTACCTTAAGGGCTAAAAACATAGCCAATAGTTCTAAAGTGGGAAGTGACTTCCTCTTAATTGGGGCCACTCTGGCCTTCGTGGACAACAGAGAACAATTCGCTTCTGTTTTGCATACAGGGTGAATCCGTACGCGTTTTTCGATGCGTCACAGAAACAAATAAATTCGACAGACTGATTTTCTGACATTGAAATTCCCGAATGATACAAACGGTGCGTAAAGGTGGGGGTGGGTGAATAAAACCCTTCCAGTACACGCCTGGGAAATTCAAACTTCTCCAAGTCATTTAAATCCGTGGCATGGGTTTGCCACAGCTTATTGAGCTCTTCGGGTATCCGCTCACCCCACAACAACTTGCTTTTCCAGATCGAGCTGACAGTGATCTTCCCTTGTATGACGGGGAGAAGCATAGACAAAGGGTTATACACTCCTGATATTTGCGAAAGAATCCCCCGTTTGGTATTAACCTCAGGCTCCACTAAGGCGGGAGAAAGTTTGAACGTGCCCCAAACAGGATCATATAAGTAACCCAATACCTTCTCAAAGGCTGGGAAGGGAGTAGAAATAGTTTCATCCTCCAACATTTTATCTTGTATCTTAGAACAGTTAGAATTGCAGGATCGTAAATCGAATCCTGCCTCTATCAATCTGCTATGAACATCATTATAAATAGAAAGTAGGGACTCTCCATCACAACTTGTGATGACAAGATTATCCACGTAAAAATTGTTGGAAATAGCATGCGATGCTGCATCTTTTGCATATTTTTCCGCATGGAATTTCAAAATGAAGTTCAGAATGCAGGGGCTAGCATTGAACCCAAATATTATTGTTTTGTACCAGTAAGTACATAATTTGTAATCTTTTTTAAGGAAAAAAACGAAATCTGTTTTTATCCTCTTCCGATTTAAGGTGAATTTGTAAGAAGGTCTTCCTTATATCACCTAGAAGGATCTATTCGTTTTTCCTGAATCCCAGCAATAAATCCAATAATTTAGCAGATAAGTTCACGCCCATGTAGGCAGCTTACTAAATAAAGTGGCCTTCACCTCACGTGGGGAAAAAGATGCCATATTGGGTTTCATCTTAGATGAATAAGGTGCCAATTTTTGGCGCGCAAATATCCCACCGAACATTGAGCGGGCTGCTAATAATATTTCATAATTTCAAACACATGGGATATAATAGTATTCAGAGAAGGGAACTTTTCACCACTTCTACACATCAAATATTAAGGTAGCGAAACCCGCAATATTATTCCAAAACGGAATTATGTAATCACAAATAAACACGCTAACGAAATGGCCACCAGCAATTAATCGACCCCAAATTTAGGGCAAATGCTCTAAGGAATACTTCAAGCTACACAATAACTGAATTGAAATTCCCGAATGATACAAACGGTGCGTAAAGGTGGGGGTGGGTGAATAAAACCCTTCCATCCTGCCATTTTTATTAATAAAATAACAGATATAATTATCTGCAATATTAAGATGGCGAAAACCGCCAAATATTCCAAAACGGAATTATTTAATCACAAATAAAAACCTCGGGGGGGGGGGGATTAAACCCTTTCCCTCTCCCACTATTTTTAAATAAAATAGCATCAGTATAATTATCCGCAAATGCTAAGATGGCGAAAACTGCCTATATTATTCCTAACGGAATTGTAATTACAAATAAATCACGCTGACGAAGTGGCTGCCAGCAATTAATAAAGCCAAAATTTGGGCAACTCTAAAGAATGGTGCCCGGAAAACTCGTCTCGGGAAAACTCGTCTCGGGAAAACTGGTCCCCTTTCGCTAGATAGGAAAACTGGTCCCTTATTGAATAAATATCGATTGAAAACACATTTTATGATCATTCTTGAAGGAGATATTATTTTTTAAAATAGATTATAGCCCCCCCCCTAATATTTTTAAAAAATACTTTTACTTGTTTCATTTTTTTTTTTTTTTTTTTTTTTTTTAAATAAAATCGATTTTCTAAGTGTCCGTTTTCTACCTAACTGGCTAAGTTCTTAGTGGTTTCACTTATATTAAAGCGTTTATTATGTTCATACAAAGTTAATTACAAATTTTTTTGTTCTTATTTTAACGATGTTTTTTGGAGTCATAAAAACAATAATTAAAAACAAAACCAAAAAATTTAAAAATAGGCAGCGATTCGATTTTTCGTTGCTTTTTGTTTTGGTTTTTTAATTATGATAGTTTTTTTGTTGTTATGTTTTTGTTTTCTCTCATACAAAATGCACTCATGCGTTATTTAAAATTATAATTTTATCAATTATCAACATTTATTGTCGTCCTGTCAAATTTTGCAAAAATTAACTAATAAATTAAAAACGAAATATTTTTCTGGCGCGAGGGGTGCTAACAATCTCTCGTTAATTAATTTTTAAATTTTTACTTCAAAATTCTAAAATCAATCATTAAGAGAAAAAGTAATCACTAAATAAATTTATTAATCAATTTTCGGGTTTGTATTACTGTACACATAGATTCGAAAAAGTTGTCAAAAAACAAATATATAACAAATAAATGTTATCAAAGGCAAGATAAATTACTTTTCTACCAAACTGGATATAATTTTCGTGTTTTCATTCAATTTAACATGTTTATTCAGCTCAAAAAGCATACAGTGTTTACCGATGTATTGGAAAATTCAAAATGGTGGCCGACTCTCTCTTTAACACGGTAAGTTCGGGAAAAGGTGTTATAAATAATAAACTAGACAAAATACTATTAAAAAAAAAACACCGAATATATATCAAGTTATGTCACGGTAATATATATTGAGCAAATTTCTAACAGTATTTTGTCTAGTTTATGATTTATTACACCTTTTTCCGAACTTACCGTGTTAAAGAGAGAGTCGGCCGCCATTTTAAATTTTCCAATACATCGGTAAACACTGTATGCTTTTCGAGCTCAATAAACATGTTAAATTGAATAAAAACACGAGAATTATATCCAGTTTGGTAGAAAAGTAACTTATCGGGTAACCCAACTTATCTTGCCTTTGATAACATTTATTTGTTATATATTTGTTTATTTAACTACTTTTTCGAATCTATGTGTACAGTACAAACCCAAATTTTAATATTTTTAAAAATATAATTTAGAGAGGGTGGTTAAAACGAATTTAGGAAAACTCGTCCCGGGAAAACTCGTCTCCGGAAAACTCGTCTCCGGAAAACTCGTCCCCTTTCGCTAGGTAGGAAAACTGGTCCCTTATTGAATAAATATCGATTGAAAACACATTTTATGATCGTTCTTGAAGGAGATATTGTTTTTTAAAATAGACTATAGCCCTCCCTCCCCCCATAATATTTAAAAAAAATATTTTTATTTGTTTAATGTTTTTTTTTTTTTTTTTTAAATAAAATCGATTGTCCGTTTTCTCTGGCTAAGTTCTTAGTGGTTTCACTTATTTTAAAGCGTTTATTATATTCATACAAAGTTAATTACAATTTTTTTGGTTCTTATTTTAACGATGTTTTTTGGAGTCATAAAAACAATAATAAAAAACAAAACAAAAAAATTAAAAACTGGGAGCGTTACTTTTTTGTTTTGGTTTTTTAATTATGATAGTTTTTTGTTGTTATGTTTTCGTTTTCTCTCATACCAAATGCACTCATGCGTTATTTAAAATTATGATTTTATCAATTATCAACATTTATTGTCGTCCTGTCAAATTTTGCAAAAATTAACTAATAAATTAAAAGCGAAATATATTTTTGGCGCGAGAGATGCCATGTGCTAACAATCTCTCGTTAACTCATTTTTAATTTTTTTAATTTTTACTTCAAAATTCTAAAATCAATCATTAAGAGAGAAAGTAATCACTAAATAAATTTATTAATCAATTTTATTGAAAACTCCGCTATCGTTTATCAAGAATCTTTTTAATTTCATTTTTTGTTGGTTGCTTTTCGATTTACTAGGCTTTAGTTTTAACATAAATTACATTGGCTACAGAAAGTTGTGTTTTACCACTTTTGCTACTGCACACACGTTAACTTTATATGTATATTTTTTTAAACTTGTTTTTACTTTATAGGAGAGGGGGTAAATTTTTATATTAGCTCCACCTCCGCATTTACACATTCCCTTACTTGCTTTTTTTATATTTCAGTCACGACCGCTATGGCCGCTACTGTCCGCAATTGGCCAGGGACGGCAGTGACCACCTAAGTGGGTCAGAAGTTTTTGGGAATTTTTGACACCCCTAACACAAAACTGCGAACAAAATATAAAAAAAACTCGTAATTTCTCTTTTTTAAAGTGGGTTGTTTATTTTCTTTATGGAATATACTTCCAAAATAAACTAGTAAAGTTGTTTAAAAAATAATAGAAATATTATTTTTTATTAAAAAGAAAAAACAGTTTACAAAGTGCCTGCGCGCGTTCATACAGCCGTATTTTTTACGTAATGAAATCAATTTAATTTTACGAGTTAAATTTTTTTCAATTTTTAAAATTTAAAAATCTATCAAAATTTTTTTAATGGTTCAATTTTTACGATATTTTCAGGTTCAATATGAAATTTTATGCTCTTTCCAATAAACTGAATATAATATTCTAGACAAGCGTTTTTTTTTAATTCACCTCCCCCCCATTTTGAAATGTCTATTAAAATGAACATAATTAATTTTCTCACCTGAAATGCATATATCACAAATTAAAGATAAAAGCTCAATAAATAAAATAAACTAACTTTAAAAAAAGAAAGAATAGTTATTTGCAAATTTACCCGTGAAGTCCAAAGTTTAAAACCTTAAACACGTTAAATTTTTTGTTTTAAGTGAAACCTTATAATCTTTTTATATTTTCCAGAAAATTTCGTACAATTACGACAATTTCATTTCTATTTAATTTAATGTCTTTTTTTTAGATATTTAAAAAAAATTCACTCCATAAAAAAGAAATAAAATATATTAAATAAAAACTCATGTATTTCTTTGAGAGAAGAAAAAAAAAATTCGAAAAATCGTCGAATGATTTTTTTTTAAAGGAAAAAACTGATAAGAAAAATTATGGTAACACATATTGTAGTTATGGTAACACATATTTCACGCACAAGGCTTCACGGCTTATGTGCATGTGTTGTTTTTACGTTTTATAGCCCTTTTATCCATCCGTATTTAAAAACAGGACGAAACACAAGAAAACACCGTCTTGCTAACACCGGCTAATAAGAGTTTTCACCGTCTCGAGTTGCGTCACTTACCGGTGTACGTTTTGCTTTGTTTACAATGATAATAAAGACGCCATTATGTAAAAGACGATTGATCGTTCTGTCTTTTCTAATCTATTGACAGCAGTGGGATGGAAAGATGTCCAAGTAAGATGTAGAAAAGAATAAGCAGAAAGTTATTTGAAGAAACAGATAAGTAACTTTATTGTTCTTGTTTCGAATTGTAATTTTTACGTACGTCACGTGGACAAAAAAAAAAATGTCGGAAGCGGACATGGAAGAAACAAACAGACCAGTGACTAGCATAAGGCCCCCGGCGCCCCCATGTATGGAAGACAATTTAGTGGCGAATTGGAAGTTGTTTAAACTGAAATGGTATAACTACGCCATTATTATGTATTTGACGAAACATTACAATATCAAAGGGCACTTTTGCTTCATATATTGGGAGACGACGCATTGAAAGTTTACTACAGTGAAACAAAAATGTAGTAGGCAAAACAAAAAAAAAAAAATATACAACTAAAAATAGACGGAACAAAAACTCACTTCTCGCAGACAAGCACAATCTACTTGCCAGAATCACCTACACACAATCTGCAGAACGCTCCCTCTCCTTTCCAGTGTCCTGCCTTTATAGCGGCTGGGAACGACATATTTGCATAATCGCGTGAAAGCAGACGTGATTCAACGATAATCACATTGGGTAAACGCTAATAAAAGCCCATGGACGCCATCTTGGAACTTTCTCTTTCGCTCAGCCCAAAACAGAGGTATCCGAGGTAAGCTCTCTATTTCTCATTTTGGTTACTGCTAATTCTGCTACACTCCCCCCTGATCTCATGATCACAAACGGGGCAGGGGGGCAGTCGTCTTTGTCGGGTACTTCTTCAAAGAACCGGAGGCAGCACTTCCTCCTTGTCATCTTCCCCATTACCACCGTTATTGCCGCCAGCCTGTTCCATAGGTGGTGTTTCACAATCAGGACAGGGGGGCAGTATCCGTCTTTGTCAGGTACTCCTTCGTAAAGGCAAGACGGGTGATCCCTCTTCTGCTTCTTCAGTATGTGCATTATATGGCTCTCCATCGTCCTGCATTATACTCTCTGCTCGTTCAGAAAACATTGTACTGTCTTCCTCTTCCTCCGATGTAACAACATAATGGTGAGGGCGCAGATCTTTCACATGGCGAGGCACACCGTCCACCAAAATAGATTGAGGGCTGATTACCTTGGTCACCCCACCCTTGCCGAACCTCGTGATGCATCGATTTTGCGGTCTTTTCACTCACACGCGATCTCCAATCTGGTAAGAGCTGTCCTTGCGATCTGCGGACGCAGTTGCGAGATTGGTCTCCTTTATTCGAACTTCGTATCGATAAATCCTGTTGGCAGGTGCAGTGAAGGGAGATGTGTCGTCTCTTGGTGTGATGTTATACCAGTAGACAGCTTCCTGTATGGGACAGCGCATTCTAGCCGCTATTCGTTTCACTGGACGCACAACGGAATCGCAAGTGAACTCCCCATTTCTGTGCAAATGTTTGGAATGCGTTGCTGCAGAAAGCCATGTCATTGTCTAAAAGGATTTCATGCGGCGAGCCACGCTCGAGGAACACTGTTTCCAACTGATGGATCACGCTTGCCGAGTCCTGCCTTGCCAATTTCCTCCAAGTGGAGAAACACGATGGACCACAGTCTGTTAGAGTTAAAAAATGGAAGGTGCCATAATGTGTGATATCCATTCCAATTCTTTGCCAATTCTCGTTAACTTCCAGCTTTCCCTTTTCCCACCTGACTGGCGCTGGGTCAATGGACTGACATTCCTCACATCTCCGTATGGCCGTTTTAACGGTTGCTTTTGTCGTGGTTGGGCAACTTCTCCTGACAAAGTAGGTAGTGCATCGCACCCCTGGATGTCCACTACCTTTGTGAATAGCCATGATTTGACTCTCATCCAGCTCGTCTGTGTGAACCACGCCTATCACCGGGTCAACCCCGTTTTTCTTTTTCATTGCCTCAAACCATGTCTGTGGTACTCGTGTCAATCGGTCAGCAATGTTTCGTGCTGATGGAACCAGCGTCACGTCCACTGTCAGCCCGTACTCTTTCACGAGCTCCTTTAGAGTGCTTAGTCACCTCCTAATAAGCATCTCGCTTGCTGCTTTGGTGCGTACTCGCGCCTTTCCAGTTACCGTGTCTGAGACCCAATGGTATACGCAGACAGAATCCGTCTTTCTGTGTAGTACTTTGCTCTGCTACTGTAGAGCCAAATGGATACCTTTCAATACGGCATCCAGCTCGGCTAAGTTGATATGTTGCGAGTCACCTTCAGGTCACAGCCGACATGCATCCTCCAACACAGTTTCGCGCATCTCCAAGGCTGCTCCAATTGCTAGGGAGCTAGCATCAACCCATACATTCAGCTCTTTGCCATCCACACACCAATTTCCCTGGACCGGATCGTTCCGCTGCACAGATTCCAAGGTTTCGAACATCATACGATGCAGAACAGCATCCCTTGCTTCATCATCCCAGCCCTTCGTTACCGAACTTACTCTCCTTCTAAGTATTCCACAAGCCACACGAAGCCAACCACACACCGGAAAGTGCCCGACAAGTCGACCACACAGAGAAAACATTGTTCGTCGCGTAACAATGCTGGGAGCCACTGGAATTGCATTTCCTCGCTTCCACCGTAGTTCACTATGTTCCATCCAGACCGCCAATCCCAACACCCGTGCACCGTCCTTCAACCGCTCTGGGTTCTTGCACTCCAACCCGAACTGCGCTAGGTGTTCTCTTACATGGGTCGTGGGCACCACGTCCTCGTTGACAAAAATGTCATCAATGTAAGCAGATGCTGCACGGCTTACAACTTCTTCCTGAGACAGTACTTTGCTGACAATTGCTCTCATGATCAGGGGAGCCACATTCAAACCGAATCCCAGACAGGTCAGGCAATATTTTTTCCCATCGATTTCCACAGTCTGGTATGGCCACAGTGTCTCATGGACCCGGACTTGTAGGTATGCTCTCCTGAGTTCCAGTAGAGACACGTTAGCACCTTTTTGTCTCCATTTGCACAGCTTAGCCGCACAAACATCTGTGTTGGCCGTAAACGCGTCTACGTAATGATTTAGCTCCTGGTAGTCCATTACCGGGTGCACTTTGGCTTTGTTCTGCTGCATCACAGCCATCAGGGGAATTAGGCCTTTGGGAGGTCCCAATTTATCCTCTGGGTACGGCACGAGCCAACCATTATCTATCCAGGTGCGGAGCTCCTGCGTGTATTCTTCACGGATTTCTGCTGGCACTGGGTATTCTGACACTCGATTGTGTAGTCTTTCAGGGGGGTGGTCCTCAGTCCACTTCCATGATGCGGTCCACGTTCGGTTTTGATGATCAAAGGTGGCGGTGAAATCTGGTTCATTAAGAGAAATGGCTGCGCCTTTAATATTTTTCCTGTCACCCAGCTGCACTGATCCGTTAGGGTTAACAACGACACCGCCCAGAGCTTTTATGGCGTCGATCCCTAGAAGTAAGTCAAACCCCAGCGGTTTTCCACGCACCATCAACACATCGATTCTGGCAGACACACCTTCGTCAGTGGACACAGAGACCGCTCCAACACCGCAGCACGCATGGGACATTCCACCAATCGTTTTGACATCTACGTTCGTTTTTCTCCAAGACCGACATGAAGAAGAATATTATTGAACCAGTGAGTGAGCCAAAACCATGGGTAAGTGCTTTACCACTGATAGTTAAGAAAAATGGAAGCCTACGGATATGCATAGATCACTGAATAAAGCTTTGAAGAGGGAACATTTTCAGTTACCTACACTGGACGATTTACTACCAGAACTGGCTGACAGCAAGGTATTTTCTACCCTGGATCTACGAAATGGATTTTGGCATGTAAAATTAGACAAAGCCAGCAGTCGCTTAACAACATTTTCTACACCGTATGGTAGGTTCCGGTGGAAAGTTTTACTTTTCGGGATTGCTCCAGCAGCGGAGATATTTCAAAAGACCCTATTTGATAATGTGTCAGATTTAGAAGGGGTAGTTAACAAAGCGGATGATCTTCTGGTGATTGAGAAGGGTAAAACGATGGAAGAAGCAACAATTGATCATGACCAAAAACTCAGGAAACTGTTGCAGGGATGTTGTGATTGAATGCTGTAAAATTGAACCTCTGACAAACGTCTATATATTTCATGGTTACCAGTGATGGTTTACATTCTGATCCTGGGAAGGTAAGAGCCATAAAAGAGATGCCGTGCCCAACAGATGTGAAGGGAGTGCAGCGATTGGTTGGATTTCGTAAATTACCTGGCAAAATTTCTACCACACATATCTGACGTGATGGCCCCTATTAGAAATTTAGTGGAGGCAGATGTGCCATGGACATGGTCCCAAATTCATGAAGAGGCTTTTGGGAAAATTAAAGAGTTAGTGAGTGAGGCACCAGTATTAAGGTACTATGACCCCAACAAATCTTTGGTCATTCAATGTGATGCAAGTGAGAAGGGCATGTGGGCTGCACTACTGCAAGAGGGTCAACCCCTAGCCTATATCAGCTGTGCACTGACTGACACAGAAACTCGTTATGCACAGATTGAGAAGGAATTACTAGCAGTAGTCTACGCATGTGAACGGTTTCACCAATATATGTTTGGTCGACAGATAACAGTACTAACTGAAAGCGATCATGAAAAAAGAATTGGTGAAATGCCCAAAACGACTGCAAAACATGCTGATGCGATTAGAGGCTTACGATGCTACATTCTGTACTATCCAGGTAAGAAAATGTTCCTTGGAGACACGCTATCAAAAGCATATATCTATGAATTGGGCGGTGAATATATGGACGATGAAGATGATGTCAAAGAGGCAGAATATATTCCTCTAACAGAGAGAAGGCTGCTTGAATTGCGCTCAGCCACGAAGGAAGACAGAAGCATGCAGCAGTTACAGAAAGTAATTCGGGAAAGGTGGGCAGAAGACAAAATACATCTTGACCCAGAGGTGAGACCATATTTTAATGTGCGGAGTGAAATGATGGGTTAATTTTCAGAGGAAACCGGGTAGTGGTCTCACTAACACAGAAGGGAGTGTTGAAAGAGAAATTCCACACACCTGGGAGTAGAGGGATGTTGCAGAAGAGCAAAAGAATGCTTGTATTGGCCAAATATGAACAGTGACATAAGAGACTACATTTCAAAATGCCCCACGTGTAGAAAATATGAAGTAGCCAATCCAGCACAACCATTAAGGGTCCATGAAGTTCCTGACAGACCCTGGGCGAAAGTGCGAATAGATCTCTTTAAGTTTGCAGATAGAGACTATCTCTGCACAGTTGATTACATGAGCAACTTTTGGGAAATCGATCATCTCAATACACAAGCAAAGACAGTGATAACTAAACTTAAACACCATTTTGCATGACATGGAATACCAGATCAGGTGATAACTGATAATGGGCCATATAGTAGCCAGAAATTTTCTACCTTTGCAAAAAAGTGGTGTTTTACACATACACCGGTGAGTTCATACAATAGCAAGGCAAATGGTAAGGTGGAATCTGCAGTAAAACTGGCAAAAAACCTTTTCCGGAAAGCGATGGAAGATAAGGCTGACTCATACCTAGCAATATTGGATCACAGGAATATGCCAGGGAGGAGTCTCTTATCACCAGCTTAGAAGCTGATGTCAAGGAGAACAAAAACACTTCTCCACACCAGAGACAAAACTAAGCCCGATCACTATATTTTAGAGACTCTGCTTTCATTCTTAGACTTTTTTTTTTTTTCTGTTTTGTCATTGAGAAAAGAGAAGATTTTTCACCGTCTCGAGTTGCATCCCTTACCGGTGTACGTTTTGCTTTGTTTACAATGATAATAAAGACTCCATTATGTAAAAGCCGATCGATTGTTCTGTCTTTTCTAATTCATTGACATCCTCAATAAGATAATGACACACTTACGTAATGGCAGTCTTTTCAAATGATTGTTTAAAAAAAATTCTTTTATTTAAAAAATACATGGAATATAAAATATAAATATGGACAAATTCTCATAAATGAAGAATGGAAGCATCCATTGATTAGTATTTTTATAGGTAAGTGATTTTTTTAATTTATGTATATTTATTATATTTAGATTAAGTTAAAATTCGCTGAATTTCGTGACATCTTCTTTAAAGAAAACCGATTAAAAAAGATATTGTATATTTTTTGATAAAACCTTTTATTATTTTAAAGTTTAGTCTTTGCTCCTTTTATTGAAACAAAAAAATAGGGTTTAAATTACATTATTTATATGGTTATAAGCTTAAAAAGATAGCGAGTCTATTAATCACTCCTTTTTTTTAATGGCGACTTCTGACACTCCTAGTGACCACCAACAACAACTATAGTTTAATTTTTTTATGATGGGTATCATGCTTCCATCAGGCAACGCTGATTAACGGGTCCTGCTAGTTAATAATAATTGTAACAATCGCACTGGAACAATGAGACCTTGTATAAAAGCACAGTATATAATTTTATTTGTTGCAACACTAAGTATGGTGACTAAAAAATGTAAGAACAAAACCGTTATCATTTGTAAAAAGATGATGTTAATATTAACATAATTTTTTGTTGCAACATTTAAAATATGGTGACTTATTAATGAAAAGAGGGCACCGAAACAATATGTAAAAAAGATGCTGTTAAAAATTACACCATATAATTCTTTTTTATTAAAACATTTTAAATATGGTCACTAATAAATGTAAAGTGGGCGCGGAAACAATTTGTAAGAACGTGTTGTTAAAAATCACATTATATAATTTTTTTTGTTGCAACATTTAAAGTATGGTAACTAATAAATGTAAGGAGAACAAGGATACCATTTGTAATAATGGGTTTTTAAAAATTAGAGTATATATTTCTTTTTGTTGCAACATTTTTATTATGGAGACTAATAATAAAAATGTTGCAACACAAAGAAATATATACTCTAATTTTTAAAAACCCATTATTACAAATGGTATCCTTGTTCTCCTTACATTTAGAGGACATGGGAACAATGTGTTTTAAATTCACAGTATATAATAGTTTTTTGTTGCAAAATTTTTAGTATGATGTCAGTATGGTATGTAAGGAACATACAGGAACAATTTGTAAAAAATGTGTTAAAAATCACAGTATAAATTTTTTTTGTTTCAACATTTTTAGTATAGTTACTAATAAATGTACAGAAAATATGGGAACAATTTTTATTAAGGTGTTCTTATAAATCACAGTATTGTAAGAGTATCTTGTGTGGGAGACGGGGAGTCTCGTCGTGGGCGACGAAGCGTTTCACTGAAGAACCACGGCAACACACAGCAAACCAACAAACAATGACAGCCACGGCACGAAGGTAACTAACAAAGCTCAGCTGACTGCACGAATAGAAACGGAACCCAACGGTCACTGTACTGATCGCCACGAACGTCAGAACCCGACTGCCTCGCACCTCCAATGGACCGATTTTTATTACTCAAGATGGCCTAGCTAATTTGCATCCCCGCGCGATCCTGCGAGATTCCGTCTCTAATAAAAGCAGGCAGGCGCCATCTTGAAACTCTTTCTTCCGCTGCCCCGACCACAGGATCAGCCACCACCCCACACGCCAGGCACACACGGACCCTCTTGCGCCGAGGGCTACGGTTAGTCTCACACTCCCCCCTGGTCTCCAGATCACATACGTGACACGGCGGACGTGGCCGTTTGATTCGAGCACTCCTGCGGAGGGATATTGCCGGGACTTCCTCATCGGAGCTCTCAGAAGTGGCATCGGAAGCATCAGCATCAGCATTAGAGCTCGCAGTTGAGTCATTAGGTCCATGAGGCACAGGTTGGATCCATCGCTCATCGTCGGATGACTCGCTCCTTCCACTGCTCGCAGTTGAGTCACCAGGTTCGTGGGGCACGGGTTGGATCCATCGCTCATCGTCGGATGACTCGCTACTTCCACTGCTTGCCGATTGGTCAGCGCTTAGAGCGGGCCGGACATCCCTTACGTGGCGCGGAGTATCATCGACTAGTATGGCCTGTTCACTGATGACGCCGGTAACCCGCCCCCTCCAAAAGCTGCTGGTGCACCGGCCGCCGGGTGGCTTCACCCAGACGGTGTCTCCCACTTGGTACGCCCCCTGGGGTTCTCGTTGGTCGGGTAGACACACTTCAACGTCCTTGACGCGCACGTGATAGTGATGAATCACATCAGCGGGCGCACTGCCGCCAGTCACGGTGTCCTTAGGCGTTGTGTTGTATCTGTAAACCGCCTCCGCGATTGTACACTTCTTCCTGGCCGCGATCCTCTTCACGGTTCGGTGGCATCGCTCCGCTATGCCGTTGCCGCTCGGCACATACGCGCATCGGTGTCGAAGGCGGATCCCCCAGTCGTCCATAAAATGCCTAAATTCCCTGCTGCAGAACGCCGTGTCGTTATCCGTGAGGATCTCCTCAGGCGGCCCCCTTTCGTAGAATATGGATTCCAATTCGTGGATGACACTGGTGGAATCCTGCCTTGCCAATTGGCGCCAAATCGCGAACCTCGTTGGCCCGCAGTCTATCAGCGTGAGGAAGTGTTGGCTGCCGTAGTGGGTTATATCCATACCCAACCGACTCCAAGTCGCGTCCACTCCCAGCTGTCCTTTCCGCCATCTGGCTGGGGCGGGGTCGATGGACTGGCATGTTTGGCACTCCCTGACCACTGCTCTTACTGCGCTTTTTGGTATTGATGGTCTAGCCAACTTCACAAAGTAGTAGGTCCGTTGTACTCCGGGGTGCCCACTGTCGTGATGTATCTTCCTGATTTCGTCCTCCTCGACGGAGGCAGCACACAGAGACAATGGCTTAGCTTCTTTCTTCATAGCCTCATACCATCTCCGTGGTACCCGAGTGAGCTTGTCGGCGAGGTTGTAGTCCGAGGTGACGAGCACTACGTCTACGGACAGGTTGTACTCCGTCACCAGTTTTTTCACAGTCTCGAGCCTCCGTCTTATCAGCATTTCGCTGGCTGCCTTGGTGCGTGCCCTGGCCTTGCTCGTGAGTGTGTCCGACACCCAGTGGTGCACGCAAAGTGAGTCAGTGTGCACACGCAGTTTCTTCACTTCCCATTGAAGTGCCAGGTTAATGCCCTTTATTACAGCGTCGAGTTCTGCCAGGTTGATATGGGCAGCATCATTCGCCGGTCGCAGCCAGCAGGCATCCTCAACTACGGCCCCATCTTTCTCCAAAACTACACCGATCGCTAGAGAACTTGCGTCCACCCACACGCTCAGTTCGTCTCCCTGCACGCACCAGTCCCCTGTGGCGGGGTCATTCTTTTTCACACTAGCGACGGTCTCCTTTAACATTCGAACCAATAGTTCGTCGGTTATCTCATCGTCCCAGCCTTTGGTGACCGCATTTGCCCTCCTTTTTATGATGCCTGTCGCTGCACGAACCCATCCGCATACTGGAAGGTGCCCCACAAGTTTCCCGCACAGGGAGAACACGGCACATCTTGTATAAACGTCGGGTACGTCGGGAACTGCGGTTCCACGCCTCCACTTCAGGATCCCTCGCTCCTCTTGAACGCTCAAGCCCAATACGCGGGCACCATCCTCAAGCCGCTCAGAGTCCTTGCAGTTTAGACCAAACTCGGCAAGTTTGGCTCTTACGCGCGAAGAGGACACGATATCTTCGTTCACGTATATATCGTCAATATACGCAGATGTTCCCTTTCTGATCCATTCTTCTTGTGACAACACGGCATTGACGATAGCCTTCATTATCTGGGGTGCTACGTTTAGCCCAAATCCGAGTCGCGTAAGACAGTATCTCTTCCCGGAAAACATCACTGTCTGGAAAGGCCACATCGCCTCGCCGATCCGGACCTGCAAGTATGCTTTTCTCAAGTCCAGTAGGGACACATTGGACCCCTGCCGGCGCCACTTTCGCAGCTTGCTGGCACAGATGTCGGCGTCCGCTGTGAACGCATCAACGTGCGCATTCAACTCACGGTAGTCCATTACCGGCCTCACCTTTGACTTGTTAGGTTGGGCAACTGCCATCAGCGGTATCAGGCCCTTGGGGGGTCCAAGTTTGTCGTAGGGGTATGGAATCAGCCAACCGTTCTTAATCCATTCACGGAGCTCGCTTTCGTATGCAGGCCTTATCTGGTCGGGCATACGGTACTCTGCCACTTTGTTTTGTAGTTTGGCCGGTTCCTTGTCTTCTGACCACCTCCAAGTGGCGGTCCACGCCTTCTGTTGGTCGTCGAATTCCGCACTGAAGTCCGGCTGGTCGACTCTTAGTGCTGCGCACACCGGGGGCCCATCCTGAAACTCTACAACGCCAGCGCGCGTTATGCGCACGCCGCCCAGGGCTTTGATGGCATCGTAGCCTAGCAACAGGTCGAAACTCAGCGGCTTTTCGCGTGTCACCAGCGCTTCGACGTTGGCCGAGTTCCCAGTTCTTGTGCGAATGTGTACCACACCCACGCCGCAACACATTCGTATTTTTCCAGTGATGGTAGTTATCCTGACGTTCTTCTTTTTCCACGCCCGACAGAAGTCCGCACACACTATGGTGCGGGAGCAACCGGAATCAAGGAGGGCTGAACATAACGTGTCATTAACTCGGACCTGAATGACAGGGAGCGCCTTGTTTATTTTCTGTTCGGGGAAGAGGTCGGCACTGGCACCTTGTCCCCGTCCCTGTTTCCCGCACAGTCTCGGGCCATGTGCCCAGTCTTGTTACAGCGGTAGCAGCGAACAGCCGTTGACCGCCTTCTACAATTTCTTGCCATGTGGCCCCGCCCGTTGCATCTGTAGCAGATGACATCACCTTGCGGGCTGGGTCCCTGAGACAGTCCTTCGCCACTTGGTGGGGCCTGTGCGACGGCGACTACCGGTTCCTGTACCGTCGAGTCATCCTTCATTATTGTCCTGGCTCTGTCCACTAGGTCACTCAGCGGTAGTGAGGACATGGTAGAGGTTGCTCGCAGGAGCTGCTTTGCTCCAGCGGGGAGTCCTGACAGGAATTTGTAGGCTAGGGCCCTCTCGGGAAGACCGCCGAACAACACCGTCAGCTTCTTAAGTTCGGCGAGATACACGTCCACAGTTTCGCCCAAGCGTATAGACCTCGTCTCAAACTGCTCCCATGCAGTGGCGGGGTCAGTGGCGAACGCCTTGTACAACGCCACCTTGATACTCGAGTAGTCACACTTCTCCTCAGCGCTGAGTTGCTGATATACAGCGAAGGCCCCGCCGGTCAGCCGCAGAGGAATCACGCGCTCGACATTTTTCACGCCGGATAACTGACAATGTAACTCGACCTTCTCAACCCAGCTGAGTACCGGGTCGGATCTGTCGAATTCCGGTATCAACTTTAGATCGAACCTATCCGCCATTGAAGAAAAGAAAACCAAGTTCGGAGTGGGGGGGCCGAAATAGCTTGTAAGAGTATCTTGTGTGGGAGATGGGGAGTCTCGTCGTGGGCGACGAAGCGTTTCACTGAAGAACCACGGCAACACACAGCAAACTAACAAACAATGACAGCCACGGCACGAAGGTAACTAACAAAGCTCAGCTGACTGCACGAATAGAAACGGAACCCAACGGTCACTGTACTGATCGCCACGAACGTCAGAACCCGACTGCCTCGCACCTCCAATGGACCGATTTTTATTACTCAAGATGGCCTAGCTAATTTGCATCCCCACGAGATCTCGCGCGATCCTGCGAGATTCCGTCTCTAATAAAAGCAGGCAGGCGCCATCTTGAAACTCTTTCTTCCGCTGCCCCGACCACAGGATCAGCCACCACCCCACACGCCAGGCACACACGGACCCTCTTGTGCCGAGGGCTACGGTTAGTCTCATATGTAAGGAACATACAGGAACAATTTGTAAAAAATGTGTTAAAAATCACAGTATAAATTTTTTTTGTTTCAACATTTTTAGTATAGTTACTAATAAATGTACAGAAAATATGGGAACAATTTTTATTAAGGTGTTCTTATAAATCACAGTATATAATTTTTTGGTTGTAATATTGTTAGTATGGTGACTAATAAATGTAAGAACACAACAATTTATAAAACATACTTATAACATTTTAATACTTTATAAATGAAAGCAGGACACCGTTACGATGTGAGCAGAAACAATTGGAACTTTTTTCTTTTGCAAGTCAATGCATCTCCCCTGTGATATTTGGCCACATATTGACCAATTTTACGTGCGGCACATTGATCCTTTCTCTCCCCTAATGAAATCGGACAGCTTCCGGTTTGAAGAAAAAATCTCTTCCTTACCGAGAGAGACGCCTAACTGATCAAACCCTTTTCCTCACTCTCTCTCCATCTCTATATTATTTCATCTGGTATCAACGATTCCTACTGGGAATAACTACCATGATAGCACCAGGTGACCAGAGTCCAGCTTTTACCCAGGAATAATATCTCCCTGTGAACATTCGCCTGAATAAACCTTTTCTTTGTTACATTTATTGAAGTTGTTGTGTTCGTTGTTTCAGAAGCTTGTGTTGAATTATTTTCTGAGGTTGTGCTCCAAAAGCACAAACCCTAAAATGGTGACCCGAACGTGATACACAAGCATTTCTGAATGGCGAGCCTTCTTCTTTCTTTTTTTTTTTTGTTTGAAAAACCGAATACAGTAAAGAAAAGCCAGCAAACAAAAATTCGGCCCTGAAAAGCAACGCCGGGAAACACTTTCACCAAGAAAAGCGTAACACGATTCGAACAGGCTTCTTACCAAATTGAGAAGGGCATTATCTTCTTAAGAAAAAAAAAAAAAAAAAAAGACGCTATTTCCTTGTTCTGCACCTGACCTTTGCCGTTTTCTTAACCTGAGAATAAATATATACATAAATATATTTTAAGGGGTCAGTGCCACATCTTTTGACACACGTGGTTGATATATTCTCTCAGAAGAAAACACGAGTTGACACATCAGATAGCAGTCCGTAAATGACAGACTTCGAAAGCATTTATAAAAAAAAATACACACACACACACAAGTATTAACTCTTTTACCATTTCCCTTCCTTTTAAAAGTATATCTTTCTATTTCATTTTACTGTAAAATCTTTTCTATTTCATCTCTTAAGCATTTTCTCTCTAATTTTTGTCTTGTGCTAAATATTTCCCGTTTTTTCCCCACGTGGTCCTTTGACAATGTCCTATCTGTATTTCAAAAAGTTGATTTTTTTTGTTCTCTTTTGTTGCTTCCTCTAACAAAAAAAAATGGCTATGACTTTACCTGCCTTCACAGGCGACGTTCGAGTTTGGTTTGCTCAACTTAAATTCTATTTTTCGGCAAACAACGTCATGTAGCAGTGAAAACTGCACATACTTTTTAGTGCATTCCCTGCATTGTTAATGCCAGTTGTCAAAGATTTGATAACTAACAGCCCTCCGTGGGAGGTTCTGCTCCAGACGTCTATGTTGGCAGAAAAAACATTTTTGGACATTAGTGCATGATGAGCTTTTGGGGGCCGTATGCCAACCGAGTTGCTCCGCAGAATGACAGAGCTAGCAGCAAACATCCCCGCTGACAGTGCCCTTATAAAGCAGCTTTTCTTTTCGAGGCTCCACAAGTTAAGGCACGAGAAGCATCCCATTGTCAGTGGCGTCAGCAGATAAAGTGATAGGCTTCATTAAGGGGCCTACTACCGCCTCCATCCCTCGCCCACAGGCCGCAGACTCTGCATATTCTGTGACTGCTAGGGATGCAAGTCGAGATGCCACGTCTGTGGCTATACTCGATGCTATTGAGCACCTCAGGTTATGAAGCTAAATACGGGTAGGTCACATTCGCTCAGACACCACTACAAGAGCCGCTTGCCTTCTCCACACTACCGCCACCGTTCAAACATGTCAGGATTATGTTTTTACTATACCATTATGGTGCTGAGGCGCGAAAATGCAAAAAGCCATGTTCTTACATGAACCAGAGAAACTAATGTCTGGAGAGCTGAGCACGGGATATTTACAACAACCGTGCCTATTTTATCACAGACATGTTGCTTGTTAGATACCAGAGCTGCTTGCAGTATCTGGCCACTGAAACTTCTCACTGAGAAGCCTTCAGTGTCATCCATCACACTGCAAGCGGTAAATCACTCCCCCATCCCCATGTACGGTCAAATTTCTCGTTCTCTGGACTTGGAATTATGGAGAGACTTTATGTGGGTCTTAAACTTAAGGCAGTGAAGGCAGAATTCAATCATATGCTGCAGCTAGGAATAATACGCCCTTCGTCCATTGGCTTCCCCTTTGCATATGGTCCCAAAATGAGATGGAGATTGGCGTCCGACTGGGAACTACCAACGACTCAATGCCATGACAGTATCTGATCGTTATCCAATCTCACATATACAAGACTTTGCTTCCTCTCTGCATGATTGTAAGGCCTTCTTCAAATTAGACCTAGTAAAGGCTTACCATCAGATCCCAGTGAATCCGGCTGACATACCCAAAACTGTGGTAACAAGTTCATTTGGAGCGTTTGAATTTTTAACTATGCACTTCAGTTTAAGAAACGCAGCTAGTATTTTTTCAGCGCTTCATGGACGAAGTAGTGCGTGACTTCGTCTATAACTATATAGACGACATTCTCGTGGCAAGTGTCTCAACTGAGGAACATGTCACTCACCTCCACCTACTACTCGAACAGGTTCAGCAATACCAGTTGAGGATTAACCCTGGTAAATTTGTTTTCGGTGCTTTGTCACTAGTTTTCCTGGGCCACATTATCAGCGCAGACGGTATATCTCTGTTACTGGAGAAGGTGAAGACTCTACAAGACCTTCAACCACTTCACTTCGCCAAGGCACTTCCTCGGTTAAACTATTATAGATGCTTTATTCCACACTGTGCGGATCTCCTAGCTCCTTTTTCTGACCTGTTACGTAACAGGAAGAAGAAAAATGAGTAAATCTCACTAAATGAGATTCAGATTAAAGCTTTAAGTGAAGTGAAAACAAAACTGGCGACAACATCTTTACTTGCACATACTGTACCTGATGGCCCAGTTTTCTCTGGTTGTTGACGCATCAGGCACAGCTGTAGGTGCAGTGTTGCAACAGCAGCACCAACAACAGTTACAACCTCTCGCATACTTTTCAAAACAGTTGAAGCCGGCGGAACAATGTTACAGCATATTTGGCCATGAACTCCTAGCAATGTACCTCACAGTGAAACATTCCAAACATTCACTCGAGGGCTGTCACTTTGTGATCTACACTGATCACCGTCCGCTTACATATGCACTGCGTTCTAAGCCGGACAAATATTCTCCCCGCAAAACGTGCCACTTGGATTTTGTTTCGCAATTTACCAGCAATATCCAACATATCTCAGGTGAGCAGAATGCAGTTTTTCCCACCTTTCCATTAATTCTCTGTCCTCACCATCGAATATCGAGTTAAAGCAGTTGGACACTTTGGATCCGTTGTCACCTGAATTTGCAACTTGCAAATTTGCATACCTGCTCGTGCCTACCTCGAACACACAGATCATTTGTGACACTTCAACGGATTCACCTCGACCATTTGTTCCATTGACTCATCGTAGAGTTGTTTTTGACACTCTACACAACCTGGCGCACCTCGAATGCAAAGCCACAGTGAAGCTGATTACAGCTAGATTTTTCTGGCCAAATATGAGGTGTGATATCACTGCCTGGACACATTCCTGTGTATCCTGCCAAAAGTCAAAGGTGCACAAGCATATCTGTGCACCCCTCGGAACATTCAGCACTCCAGACGCTCGGTTTAATCATGTTCACATCGACCTGGTTGGATCTTGGCCGGTCAGTCAGGGATTTACTTATCTCCTGACCTGTATAGACTGTTTCACACGGTGGCCTGAAGCCATTCCCCTCACAGACATTTCGGCTGAGTCCGTAGCACGAGCCCTTATATCAGGCAGGATATCGAGTCACAGAGTTCCCACCACCATCACCACTGATCGTGGCATACTGTTTGAATCCCACCTCTTCCAGGAACTTTCCAGGATTCTAGGGATCTAATGTATTCATACTACAAGTTATCACCCTGCTTCTAACAGGATGATTGAACGCTTCCATTGCCAATTGAAAGCAGCATTATGTGCTTACCCTGACCAACGACGATGGAGCAAATATGTACCGGTTGTCCTTCTTGGCTATCATGCTTCTATCAAAGAGGACCTGGGATATTCTGCAGCCGAACTTGTCTATGAAGTACCTCTATCTTTGCCAGGCCAAATGCTGAGCCCAATAGAGTAAACAACAACCGATTCGGCTCTGTATGTCGACTGACTGTGAGCTTATTTTTATAAGCTCCCACCGATCCAGACTAGGGAACAGACCATAAGATCTTCAGTCCCAAAGGACATTTCATCTTTGATTCATGTTTTTCTGTGAAAAGACGCCGTGAAAGCCTCCCTAACTTCATCCTATACTGGCCCTTATCGTGTGCTTTCACGTACTGATAAACTTTTCACCTTAAATATCAGTGATAAAAGAGAAACTGTCTTTATTGATAGAGTAAAAAAAAGTCTTTCTCGACACAAAAACACACGATCCCCGCTCCTTACACACAGCATCAAGATACGCATACACCTGAAGTAAATGCTCCAAGTGAAGACTATTATGTCACATAGTGGTCGACGGGTACATTGTCCGAAGAGACGGTGTAAAACTTTGTATTTCTGTTAAGAAAAAAAATTTTTTTCCTAGTTTTCCCTTCTTTCCCCCCAAAAAAAAGAACGTTTTATAACAAAAAAAAGATGCAAATATTCCCCAACTTTTCACAGAAAAGTAAGAACATTTTTTTCCGTAAAAATAAATAAAATAAACTGACATTTTTATTTTTCACTATTTGTTATGCAACCTTTTTCTCTGTCGGCTTTCAGCATAAGCAGGGGGTTATGTAGCAGAAACAAATGGAACTTTTTCTTTTGCAAGTCAATGCATCTCCCCTGTGATATTTGGCCACATATTGACCAATCAGGGGTGCGGCGCATTGATCCTTTCTCTCCCCTAATGAAATCGGACAGTTTCCGGTTTGAAGGAAAAAATCTCTTCCTTACCGAGAGAGACGCCTAGCTGATCAAACCCTTTACCTCGCTTTCTCTCCATCTCTGTGTTATTTCATCCGCTATCAACGATTCCTACTGGGAATAACTACTGTGACAGCACCAGGTGGCCAGGGTCCGGCTTTTACCCAGGAATAATATCTCCCTGTGAACATTCGCCTGAATAAACCTTTTCTTTGTTACATTTATTGAAGTTGTTGTGTTCGTTGTTTCAGAAGCTTGTGTTGAATGATTTATTTTCTTAGGTTGTGCTCCAAAAGCACAAACCCTAAAAATGTGTTAAAAAATGTTGTAAAATAACATTATACAAATCTTTTTGTTTTAACATTTTTAGTATGGTGACAAATAAATGTAAAGAGGGAAAAGTTTTTTTAAAGATTTTGTAAAAACCATAGTGTATAATTACTTTTTTTTCAAACTTTTTAATAAGGTCACTTATAAAGTGGGCACGGGAACAATTAAAGCATATATTTTTTGTTGCAACATTTTTAAACAAATAAATATAAGGAAAACACAGGAATATATTGTAAAAAAGTGTTGTTTAAATCACAGTGTAAATATTTTAGTTGCAACATTTTTAGCATATTTACTAATAAATGTAAGAAAAACAACAAAAAAACAGTTTATAAACATATGTTGCTGTAAATCAAATATGTTGTTAAAAATCACAGTGTACAATTTTTGTTGCAAAATTATTTGTATGGTTACTAATAAATGTAAGGAAAACATGGACACAATTTGTAAACACGTGTTGTTTAAAATCAGAGTATATGATTTTTTTGTTGCAACATTTTTAGTATGGTTTCTAATAAACGTAACAAAAACACTGAAATAAATGTTTAAAAAATGTTGGTAAAAATAACACAGTATACAAACTTCTTTGCAACATTTTTAGTATGGCTACTAAAAAATGTAAGGTACACATTGAAACAATCTGTAATAATGAGTTGTTAAAAATCACAGTATACAAATTTTGTTGCTGCAATATTTTTAGTATGGTTACTAATAAATGTAAGGAAAGCACCAAAACAATTTATCAAAATATGTTGTTAAAATCACGGTATATATATTTCTTTTTGTTGCAACATTTTAAGTGGGGTGACTACTAAATGTAAGCACAACACCGGAACAATTTATAAAAAAAATTGTTAAAAATCACAGTATATATAGTTCTTCTTGTTGCAACATTTTAAGTAATGTGACTAATGTGGAGAAATGCGTGACTTACCTGGATAGACCACGTGCGGGTCGGTCACCAAAAATAAATAAAAAGAAAGAAAAGAAATGGTCAAGACTCTTATTTATAGAGTAGTGATCACGTGAGTTAGAAGAATATGCAAATAGAGGTGAACGATTTTGCGATATAAAAAGCCTGTGTTGTTAAGAGGAGGGGAGACTGTTGGCAGAAGTCAGTGCTGTCAGACGTGCTTTAGAGTTTTGTTATTATATGCTGTGTTCGATTGTTGGGAGAGAGAAAAGAGAAGAGGAGGAACCAAGAAGACATTCTGCAGATACTTGACTTTGTGTTGGTTTTAAGCTATCTCGGCGCTTGGTGTGCGGTTACTAACAATGGACAGATTCGACATTCGCTTAATACCCGAGTTCGACGGATCTACCACTGGACCGGCTGTCGTTGAATGGATTGAAAAGGCAGAGAAAATCTGTAAACTGTGCAAAATTAAAGAACCAGCCACAGTTATCCCTTTGAGGCTAACCGGAGGGGCCTATGCAGTCTACCAACAACTCGGGGATGAACCAGACTGGGATGAAATCAAGCAGAGCCTGTATACAGCGTTTGGTACAGATCCATTTGTTGCGTGGCAACAGTTCACGAGCCGGACACTTCAACCCAAGGAAACAGTCGACGTGTACCTAGCCGACCTGCGAAAATTATCTGTACCGTTTGGTGGGGTCAACGATAAAATATTAAGCTGTGCTTTTTTGGTAGGCCTACCCGAGGAGGTCAGTAAACTGTTGCGGGCATCATCAAGAATCGATGAATTGTCAACTGATGAGTTATTGGCCCGAGCTCGAAACATCTGTAAGGAACAGGAACCAATTGCAGCAGCAGCTCGTTTTCGACATGGAGGCAATGTGGACTCTCTTCCAGATAGTAATAAGCATGCCACCCCAGTGTGCTATAAATGTGGGGAGGCCAATCATTTTGCTAAAGAGTGCCGGAGTGATAGGAGAGGTGTATATCCACAATCAAAGAGACCAGTGCAATGCTATCGCTACCCTTGCCCCCTGCCAACCAATAAACACAGGATTGCCTGTCATTAGCGTTAAACTTGATGATGTGCAGTGTTCAGCACTTATAGACACGGGGTGTTCCCGGTCTATAGTTAGTTCCCATTGCTGTCCGGTGTGGCGGAGGAACCCAGTTGGCGTTATGACCATCAATGGCTTATCACGGGTATGTTGTGGTGAAGGGACAGTCACAATCTGCACTGAGAAGGGTGACACAGCTAAAGTTGACGTTCTGGTGATGCAGGAGAAACCCCTTGGCTACGACATGTTGCTTGGAATTGATGCAATACAAGCACTAGGAGGCGTTACAATCACAGCAGCTAGAGGTATCAGGCTTGGAGAAGGGAAAGACGTCTATGCAGCCATGTCGATTGAAGAAAAGGACTTCTGTGCTACATTTGATGACAACGAAAGGGTGTGGACTGCAGAGTGGAAATGGGCCATGGGCCAGGAACCAGATCGGCTGTGCAACACGATTCCAGAGTATGCAGTTTCTACCAAGAATAGGGCCGCATATGAAGAAGAACTTCAGATGTGGATTGACAACGGTTGGTTAATACCATACCCACAGGAACGTCTGGGACCACCCAAGGGATTAATTCCGCTCATGGCTGTTGAACAACCTACCAAAGAAAAAATTCGTCCCGTAATGGATTACCGAGAGTTGAATCGGCATGTTGATGCGTTTACCGGAAACGCAGATGTGTGCGCTGCTAAACTGAGAGAGTGGCGTCAAAAAGGGAGCAATGTAGCACTTCTGGATCTAAAGAGGGCCTACCTGCAGATACGTGTCCATGAGTCATTATGGCCGTTTCAGACAGTACTACTCAAGGGAAAACTATATTGTTTGACACGTTTGGGTTTTGGCCTAAACGTAGCACCCTTGATTATGACAACCATTATTAAAACTGTTTTGATGCAGGATGAGACCACAGCAAAAGCTGCTTCAGCCTACATAGATGACATCTATGTTAATGAGGACATAATGTCTGCGGATGCAGTTCGAATAAAACTGAAAGCGTTTGGGTTAATAAGCAAAGACCCTAAGTGCCTAAAGGATGGAGTGCCCGTGCTAGGCCTCGAGGTCTGGGAGGAGGGCAATACGTTGCGATGGAAACGAGGGAGCCCACTTCCAAAGTAACCCAATGTATTAACAAGACGTACTGTGTTTTCTATCTGTGGTAAATTGGTAGGACATCTACCTGTCTGTGGATGGCTCCGATCGGCAACAGGAGTGGTGAAAAGACGAGTGACTACAGTAACAAAAGGATGGGACGATGTTGCAGATGATGATTCTCTCCAACAAATGATGGCTGAAATGTTGTCCAGAGTGCATAGGAATGACCCTGCCCGGGGTGAGTGGCAAGTGTCTGGAAACGAACTAAATGCATGGGTTGACGCAAGTTCGTTGGCTACAGGTGTCGTGTTGGAGCAACTAGGTGTTGTTGTGGAAGATGCATGCTGGCTTCGTCCGAAAAATGATGCCCAACATATAAATTTGGCAGAACTTGATGCCACGTTAAAAGGTCTTAATCTCGCATTGCAATGGCAGACTAATGTTGTGCATCTCCACACTGACTCATTGTGTGTTTACCATTGGTTAACCGACACCTTGACTGGAAAGGCTCGAGTTAAGACTAGAGCTGCAAGTGAAATGCTAGTACGAAGGAGACTAGCAATAATTAAGCGTCTAGTTGACGAATACAGCTTGCAGGTAGACATTACGTTAGTCTCGTCGATGCAGAATTTGGCTGATAGCTTGACTCGAGTACCAAAGAGGTGGATCGATGCAATGAGGCAGGGATCCGATCTTCAACAACAAACATGCGCGACTGTAACGGATCAATTAACACCTGACCAGATCCGTATGATACACCAGCAGATTGGACATCTTGGAATTCAGAGGACTGCATATTTTGTCCGAAGAGTATGCCCTGCAACTACAAAAGCATCAGTGAAAGCAGCCATACGTTCGTGTGAAGAGTGTCAGAGAATTGATCCGGCACCATCCCAATGGCAAAAAGGGAAGCTCGAGGTGGAGGGCAACTGGCAGCGAGTAGGGATGGACATAACACATTATGGGGGCAAACATTTTTTGACCATGACGGATTGTGGCCCGACGCGTTTCACAATATGGCGCCTGTTGACACGACAGGATGCAGCCAGCATTATACAACAGTTGAGAGCCGTCTTTTTTGAATGTGGTGCCCCGATTGAAATTCTGACTGATAATGCCGCCACATTTCGATGTCAAGAATTTCAGAAATTCGTGCACGAATGGGGGATTAAAATGCATTATCGGTGTGCATATTATCCCGAGGGTAATGGTATAGCAGAACGGTGTCACCGCACCATCAAAAGAATTGCAGCCAGGACGCAGTGCTCTATTCCAGAAGCTGTGTACTGGTATAATATAACACCCAAGGACAATGCAACACCAGCAACTGCACCAGCCAATGGGATTTACCAATATGAACAGCGTGTGAAAGGAGTTGATGCCATACCATCATGGTGAGTGTTGTCAATACACCATATCAGGTGGGAGACCTTGTTTGGATAAAACCCCCAAATGCTGGGTGCACTACGAAATTTTTCTGGGGAAAAATAGATGAAATCATAAGTCCTCAGACCATGTTGATTGGTGGCATACCACGTCACGTAAAAGATATCCGCCCTTGTTATACCTCTTCTGATTCTGAGGACGATGAGGAGGATCACACACCGTTCAGAGATGATCCTGATCACTTACTGCCCCTTCAGGTGAGCATAGAAACACCACCAACAGAACCAGATGAGGGAATGATGGGACATACTGATGACAATAGTGAGGAGAGCGATGGACACAAGGAAGTAATGCCTCATCGAAATACTCGACAGAGACGAATACTGCCCACCCCCCGTGATTGCGAAACCCAGCGAGAAGGGATGATGGAGCATACCGAGGAGATGACGCCTCCGATTCTTCGGAGAAGTACCCGACAAAGACGGATACTGCCCCCCTGCCCTGATTGTGATACACCGCCTATGGAACCACGAGACGGGATAATGGAACAGACTGGTAGTAATGATGGTGGTAATGAAGAAAACAGCAATGAGGAAGTGCTTCTTCGAAGGAGTACCCGCCAACGACGATTGCCCGCATGTCCTGTTTGTGATCATGAGATCAGGGGGGAGTGTGGAGAAATGCGTGACTTACCTGGATAGACCACGTGCGGGTCGGTCACCAAAAATAAATAAAAAGAAAGAAAAGAAATGGTCAAGACTCTTATTTATAGAGTAGTGATCACGTGAGTTAGAAGAATATGCAAATAGAGGTGAACGATTTTGCGATATAAAAAGCCTGTGTTGTTAAGAGGAGGAAGAAGTTGGCAGAAGTCAGTGCTGTCAGACGTGCTTTAGAGTTTTGTTATTATATGCTGTGTTCGATTGTTGGGAGAGAGAAAAGAGAAGAGGAGGAACCAAGAAGACATTCTGCAGATACTTGACTTTGTGTTGGTTTTAACTAATACATATAAGGACGACACTGGAATAATTTGTAAAACGTGTTGTTAAAAACCACAGTGTATAATTGTTTGTTGCAACATTTTAAGTAATGTGACTAATTGTGATACATAAGAAATTTAATTCTCAATTCCCAATTTATTGCAGAGGTAAAAGAATCCACAAATACAAAAGCCATACCTTTCAAACTCAAAATTTATTCAAAAGTAACAGCAATGAAAGTTTATTGATTCTGGTATTGTCCATTTGCAAAACGGTGGCCAGTTTTGCCTCTATAGCATAGAGCCGGTAGTATGAACTCTTATTGTTGGAGTGTTAGTTCTTTGTTCCTCGAAAAGGATCCATGTATATTCATGGTAGACTCAGTGGGAATGTTAAAAAATTAGGCATAATGCGAGTCACTTGGGACTCTAGTTGAGTTGAGATAAGATCCAATATTTGGTAAATAAGCGTTCATTAATGTCATCCTGTAATTAGGACAATTTCAGCAATATAAAAGTGTCTCTGCTTGTAGAGAGGTGATCCCTTGTTCACCAACAACATGAAGGAATTGGCGTAGCTCCCTTCACGTGTGAGAGCTGCTGAATTGGATTCCATTCCTTGCCGAGCTCCTGCTTGGATTGAAAAATAAAAGCATGATACAAAAAGATGGCGAATGTAAATGGAATTTCTCACAGATAACAGTCACAGAAAGAGGCGACCAAGGGTGGCGTGTGCAATGCTCAAAACTTGAAACCCACGTGTGCGGCTACATCTATCAGTAAACCAGACTCTACTCTTACGTTTGACCATGAGAAGCGAGCATGGATAGCACCATGGAAATTGGCAGATAACTGCCCAACTGAAGGACTGGGTAATGGAGTGGCAGAATATCGAGTGGCTGTATGATCAAGAACTCGAGGCATGGATGGACAAGGGTTGGTTTGTGCCACACCTGTAAGACAAACTCAGATCTCCTAAAGGATTATTTCCATTGATGGGCGTGATGCAGTCAAATAAGGCAAAGGAGCGACCAGTGATGGACTACCATGAACTCAATGATGTAGATGCATTCACCAATGATACAGATGATATAGATGCATTCACCAATGATATAGATGATATAGATGCATTCACCAATGATATAGATGCATTTACCAATGATATAGACGATATAGATGAATTTACCGATGATATAGATGATATAGATGCATTCACCAATGATATAGATAGATTCACCAATGATATAGATGATATAGATTCATTCACCAATGATATAGATGCATTCACCAATGATATAGATAATATAGATGCATTCACCAATGATATAGATGCATTCACCAATGATAAAGATGATATAGATGCATTCACCAATGATATAGACGATATAGATGCATTCACCAATGATATAGACGATATAGATGCATTCACCAATGATATAGATGATATAGATGCATTCACCAATGATATAGACGATATAGATGCATTCACCAATGATATAGATGCATTCACCAATGATATAGATGATATAGATGATTTCACCAATGATATAGATGATATAGATGCATTCACTAATGATATAGACGATATAGATGCATTCACCAATGATATAGATGCATTCACCAATGATATAGATGATATAGATGCATTCACCAATGATATAGATGATACATATGCATTCACCAATGATATAGATGATATACATGCATTCACCAATGATATAGATGCATTCACCAATGATATAGATGATATAGATGCATTCACAATGATATAGATGCATTCACCAATGATATAGATGATATAGATGCATTCACCAATGATATAGATGCATTCACCAATGATATAGATGATATAGATGCATTCACCAATGATATAGATGCATTCACCAATGATATAGATGATATAGATGCATTCACCAATGATATAGACGATATAGATGTATTTACCAATGATATAGATGATATAGATACATGCACCAATGATATAGATGATATAGATGCATTCACCAATGATATAGACGATATAGATGCATTCACCAATGATATAGATGCATTCACCAATGATATAGATGCATTCACCAATGATATAGATGATACAGATGCATTCACCAATGATATAGACGCATTAACCAATGATATAGATGATATAGATGCATTCACCAATGATATAGACGATATCGATTCATTCACCAATGATATAGATGATTTAGATGCATTTACCAATGATATAGATAATATAGATGCATTCACCAGTGATATAGATCATATAGATGCATTCATTAATGTTATAGATGATATACATGCATTCACCAATGATATAGATGCATTCACCAATGATATAGATGATATAGATGCATTTACCAATGATATAGATGATATAGATGCATTCACGAATGATATAGATCCATTCACAAATGATATAGATGATGTAGATGCATTCACCAATGATAAAGACGATACAGATGTATTTAACAATCATATAGATAATATAGATTAATTCACCAATGATATAGATGATATAGATGCATTCACGAATGATATAGATGCATTTACCAATGATATAGACGATATAGATGCATTCACCAATGATATAGATGCATTCACCAATGATAAAGACGATATACATGCATTTAACAATGATATAGATGCATTCATCAATGATATAGATGCATTCACCAATGATATAGATGATATAGATGCATTCACCAATGATATAGATGATATAGATTCATTCACCAATGATATAGATGCATTCACCAATGATATAGATGATATAGATGCATTCACCAATGATATAGATTCATTCACCAATGATATAGATGATATAGATGCATTCACCAATGATATAGATGATATAGATGCATTCACCTATGATATAGATGATATAGATGCATTCACCAATGATATAGACGATATAGATGCATTCACCAATGATATAGACGATATAGATGCATTCACCAATGATATAGATGATATAGATGCATTCACCAATGATATAGATGATGGAGATGCATTCACCAATGATATAGATGCATTCACGAATGATATAGATGATATAGATGATTTCACCAACGATATAGATGATATAGATGTATTTACCAATGATATAGATGCATTCACTAATGATATAGATTATATAAATGCATTTATCAATGATATAGATGATATAGATGCATTCACCAATGATATAGATGATACAGATGCATTCACCAATGATATAGATGATATACATGCATTCACCAATGATATAGATGCATTCACCAATGATATAGATGATATAGATGCATTCACAATGATATAGATTAATTCACCAATGATATAGATGATATAGATGCATTCACCAATGATATAGATGCATTCACCAATGATATAGATGATATAGATGCATTAACCAATAATATAGTTGCATTCACCAATGATATAGATGATATAGATGCATTCACCAATGATATAGACGATATAGATGCATTCACCAATGATATAGATGATATAGATAGATTCACCAATGATATAGACGATACAGATGCATTCACCAATGATATAGATGATATAGATGCATTCACCAATGATATAGATAATATAGATGCATTTACCAATGATAAAGATGATATAGATGCATTTACCAATGATATAGATGCATTCACCAATGATATAGATGATATAGATGCATTCACCAATGATATAGACGATATAGATGTATTTACCAATGATATAGATGATATAGATACATGCACCAATGATATAGATGATATAGATTCATACACCAATGATATAGACGATATAGATTCCTTCACCAATGATATAGATTATATGGAAAATATAGATGTATTCACCAATGATATAGACGATACAGATGAATTCACCTAGGATATAGATAATATAGATGCATTCACCAATGATATAGATGCATTCACCAATGATATAGACGATATAGATGCATTTAACAATGATATAGATGCATTCACCAATGATATAGATGCATTCACCAATGATATAGATGCATTCACCAATGATATAGATGATATAGATGCATTCACCAATGATATAGATGAATTCACCAATGATATAGATGTATTCACCAATGACATAGATGCATTAACCAATGATATAGACGATATAGATGAATTCACCAATGATATAGACGATACAGATGAATTCACCAATGTTATAGATGATATAGATGCATTCACCAATGATATAGATGATATAGATGCATTCACCAATGATATAGACGATATAGATGCATTCACCAATGATATAGATGATATAGATGAATTCACCAATGATATAGATGCATTCACCAATTATATAGATGCATTCACCAATGATATAGATGATATAGATGCATTCACCAATGATATAGATGATGTAGATGCATACACCAATGATATAGACGATATAGATGTATTTACCAATGATATAGATGATATAGATTCATTCACCAATGATATAGATGATATACATGCATTCACAAATGATATAGATGCATTCACCAATGATATAGACGATATAGATGCATTTAACAATGATATAGATGCATTCACCAATGATATAGATGCATTCACCAATGATATAGATAATATAGATGCATTAACCAATGATATAGATGATATAGATGCATTCCCCAATGATATAGATTATATAGATTCATTCACCAATGATATAGATGATATAGATGCATTCACCAATGATATAGATGCATTCACCAATGATATAGATGCATTCACCAATGATATAGACGATATAGATGCATTCACTAATGATATAGACGATATAGATTCATTCACCAATGATATAGATGATATAGATGCATTCACCAATGATATAGATGATATAGATGCATTCACCAATTATATAGATGATATAGATGCATTCACCAATGATATAGATAATATAGATGCATTCACCAATGATATAGATGCATTCACCAATGATATAGATGATATTATGCATTCACCAATGATATAGATGATATAGATGCATTCACCAATGATATAGATGATATAGATGCATTCACCAATGATATAGATGCATTCATCAATGATATAGATTATATAGATGCCTTCACCGATGATATAGACGATATAGATGCATTCACCAATGATATAGATGATATAGATGCATTTACCAATGATATAGATATATAGATGTATTTACCAATGATATAGATGATATAGATGCATTCACCAATGATGTAGATGATATAGATGCATTCACCAATGATATAGATGATATGGATGCATTCACCAATGATAGACGATTATATTAATAATATAGGTAATATAGATGCATTCACCAATGATATAGATGCATTCACCAATGATATAGATTATATAGATGCATTCACCAATGATATAGACGATATAGATGTATGTACCAATGATATAGATGATATAGATGCATTCATCAATGAGATAGATGATATAGATGTATTCACCAATGATATAGAAGCATTTACCAATGATATAGACGATATAGATCCATTAACCAATGATTTAGATGCATTCACCAATTATATAGACGATATAGATGCATTTAACAATGATATAGATGCATTCACCAATGATAAAGATGCATTCACCAATGATATAGATGATATAGATGCCTTCACCAATGATATAGATGATATAGATGCATTCACCAATGATATAGATGATATAGATGCATTCACCAATGATATAGATGCATTCACCAATGATATAGATGATATAGATGCATTCACCAATGATATAGATGCATTCACCAATGATATAGACGATATAGATGCATTCACCAATGATATAGACGATATAGATGCATTCACCAATGATATAGATGATATAGATGCATTCACCAATGATATAGACGATATAGATGCATTCACCAATGATATAGACGATATAGATGCATTCACCAATGATATAGACGATATAGATGCATTCACTAATGATATAGATGCATTCACCAATGATATAGATGATATAGATGCATTCACCAATGATATAGATGATATAGATGCATACACCAATGATATAGATGATATAGATGCATTCACCAATGATATAGATTATATAGATACATTCACCAATGATATAGACGATATAGATGCATTCACCAATGATATAGACGATATAGATGCATTCACCAATGATATAGACGATATAGATGCATTCACCAATGATATAGACGATATAGATGCATTCACCAATGATATAGACGATATACATGCATTCACCAATGATATAGATGCATTCACCAATGATGTAGACGATATAGATGCCTTCACCAATGATATAGATGATATAGATGCATTCACCAATGATATAGATGATATAGATGCATTCACCAATGATATAGATGATATAGATACATTCACCAATGATATAGACGATACAGATGCATTCACCAATGATATAGATGATATAGATGCATTCACCAATGATATAGACGATATAGATGAATTCACCAATGATATAGATGATATAGATGCATTCACAAATGATATAGACGATATTGATGCATTTACCAATGATATAGATGATATAGATGCATTCGCCAATGATATAGATGCATTCACCAATGATATAGATGATATAGATGCATTCACCAATGATATAGACGATATAGATGCATTTACGAATGATATAGACGATATAGATTCATTCACCAATGATATAGATTATATAGATGCATTCACCAATTATATAGACGATATAAATGCATTCACCAATGATATAGACGATGTAGATGCATGTACCAATGATATAGATGATATAGACGCATTCACTAATGATATATATGATATAGATGAATTCACTAATGATATAGATGCATTCACCAATGATATAGATGCATTCACCAATGATATAGACGATATAGATGCATTCACCAATGATACAGACGATATGGATGCATTCACCAATGATATAGATGATATAGATCCATTCACCAATGATATAGATGATATAGATAAATTCACCAATGATATAGATGATATCGATGCATTCACCAATGATATACCTGCATTCACCAATGATATAGACGATATAGATGCATTCATCAATGATATAGATGCAGTCAACAATGATATAGATGCATTCGTTAATGATATAGATGATATAGATGCATTCACCAATGATATAGATGATATAGATGCATTCACCAATAATATAGATGATATAGATGCATTCACCAATGATATAGATAATATAGATGAATTCACCAATGATATAGATGCATTCACCAATGATATAGATGCATTCACCAATGATATAGATGATATAGATGCATTCACCAATGATATAGATGCATTCACCAATGATATAGACGATATAGATGCATTCACCAATGATATAGATGACATAGACGCATTCACCAATGATATAGACGATATAGATGCATTCACCAATGATATAGATGATATAGATGAATTCACCAATGATATAGATGATATAGATGCATTCACCAATGATATAGATGCATTCACCAATGATATAGATAATATAGATGCCTTCACCAATGATATAGACGAAATAGATTCATTCACCAATGATATAGACGATATAGATGCATTCACCAATGATATAGATGATATAGATGCATTCACCAATGATATAGATGATATAGATGCATTCACCAATGATATAGACGATATAGATGCATTCACCAATGATATAGACGATGTAGATGCATTTACCAATGATATAGATTATATAGATAAATTCACTAATGATATAGATGATATAGATGCATTCACTAATGATATAGATGATATAGATGCATTCACCAATTATATAGACGATATAGATGCATTCACCAATGATATAGACGATATAGATGCATTCACCAATGATATAGATGATATAGATGCATTCACCAATGATATAGACGATATAGATGCATTCACCAATGATATAGATAATATAGATGCATTCACCAATGATATAGATGCATTCACCAATGATATAGATGATACAGATGCATTCACCAATGATATAGATGATATAGATGCATTCACCAATGATATAGATGATATAGATGCATTCACCAATGATATAGACGATATAGATGCATTCACCAATGATATAGATGATATAGATGCATTCACCAATGATATAGATGCATTCACCAATGATATAGATGATATAGATGCATTCACCAATGATATAGATGATATAGATGCATTCACCAATGATATAGATGAATTCACTAATGGTATAAACGATATAGATGCATTCACAAATGATATAGATGCATTCCCCAATGTTATAGATGCATTCACCAATGATATAGATGATATAGATGCATTCACCAATGATGTATATGATATAGATGCATTCACCAATGATATAGATGATATAGATGCAGTCACCAATGATATAGATGATATAGATGCATTCACCAATGATATAGATGATATAGATACATTCACCAATGATATAGATGCATTCACCAATGATATAGATTATATAGATGAATTAACCAATGATATAGATGATATAGATGCATTCACCAATGATATAGATGCATTTACCTATCATATAGACGATATTGATGCATTTACCAATGATATAGATGATATAGATGCATTCGCCAATGATATAGATGCATTCACCAATGATATAGATGATATAGATGCATTCACCAATGATATAGACGATATAGATGCATTTACCAATGATATAGACGATATAGATTCATTCACCAATGATATAGACGATATACATGCATTCACCAATGATATAGATGATACAGATGCATTCACCAATGATATAGACGATATAAATGCATTCACCAATGATATAGACGATGTAGATACATTTACCAATGATATAGATGATATAGATGAATTCACTACTGATAAAGATGCATTCACCAATGATGTAGATGCATTCACCAATGATATAGACGATATAGATGCATTCACCAATGATATAGACGATATAGATGCATTCACCAATGATATAGACGATATAGATGCATTCACCAATGATATAGACGAAATAGATGCATTCACAAATGATATAGAAGATATAGATGCATTCACCAATAATATAGATGATATAGATGCATTCACCAATGATATACATGCATTCACAAATGATATAGATGATAAAGATGCATTCACCAATGATATAGATTATATAGATGCATTCACCAATGGTATAGACGATATAGATGCATTCACAAATGATATAGATGAATTCCCCAATGATATAGATGCATTCACCAATGATATAGATGATCTAGATGCATTCACAAATGATATAGATGATATAGATGCATTTCACCAACAATATAAACGATATAGATGCATTCACCAATGATATAGACGATATAGATGCATTAATTAATGATATAGGTAATATTGATGCATTCACCAATGATAAAGATGATATCGATGTATTCACCAATGATATAGATGCATTTACCAATGATATAGACGATATAGATGCATTCACCAATGATTTAGATACATTCACCAATGATATAGACGATATAGATGCATTTAACAATGATATAGACGATATAGATGCATTCACCAATGATATAGACGATATAGATGCATTCACTAATGATATAGATGATATAGATGAATTCACAAATGATATAGATGATATAGATGCATTCACCAATGATATAGATGCATTCACCAATGATATAGACGATATAGATGCATTCACCAATGATATAGATGATATAGATGCATTCACCAATGATATAGATGATATAGATGCATTCACCAATGATATAGATGCATTCACCAATGATATAGATGATATAGATGCATTCAACAATGATATAGATGATATAGATGCATTCACCAATGATATAGATGAATTCACCAATGATATAGATGATATAGATGCATTCACCAATGATATAGATGATATAAATGCATTCACCAATGATATAGATAATATAGATGCATTCACCAATGATATAGATGCATTCACCAATGATATAGATGATATAGATGCATTCACCAATGATATAGATGCATTCACCAATGATATAGACGATATAGATGCATTCACCAATGATATAGATGATATAGACGCATTCACCAATGATATAGACGATATAGATGCATTCACCAATGATATAGATGATATAGATGCATTCACCAATGATATAGATGATATAGATGCATTCACCAATGATATAGATGCATTCACCAATGATATAGATAATATAGATGCCTTCACCAATGATATAGACGAAATAGATTCATTCACCAATGATATAGACGATATAGATGCATTCACCAATAGTATAGATGATATAGATGCATTCACCAATGATATAGATGATATAGATGCATTCACCAATGATATAGACGATATAGATGCATTCACCAATGATATAGACGATGTAGATGCATTTACCAATGATATAGATGATATAGATGCATTCACTAATGATATAGATGATATAGATGAATTCACTAATGATATAGATGATATAGATACATTCACCAATGATATAGACGATATAGATGCATTCACCAATGATATAGACGATATAGATGCATTCATCAATGATATAGATGCAGTCAACAATGATATAGATGCAGTCAACAATGATATAGATGATATAGATGCATTCACCAATTATATAGATGATATAGATGCATTCACCAATAATATAGATGATATAGATGCATTCACCAATGATATAGATAATATAGATGAATTCACCAATGATATAGATGCATTCACCAATGATATAGATGCATTCACCAATGATATAGATGATATAGATGCATTCACCAATGATATAGATGCATTCACCAATGATATAGACGATATAGATGCATTCACCAATGATATAGATGATATAGACGCATTCACCAATGATATAGACGATATAGATGCATTCACCAATGATATAGATGATATAGATGCATTCACCAATGATATAGATGATATAGATGCATTCACCAATGATATAGATGTATTCACCAATGATATAGATAATATAGAGGCCTTCACCAATGATATAGACGAAATAGATTAATTCACCAATGATATAGACGATATAGATGCATTCACCAATGATATAGATGATATAGATGCATTCACCAATGATATAGATGATATAGATGCATTCACCAATGATATAGACGATATAGATGCATTCACCAATGATATAGACGATGTAGATGCATTTACCAATGATATAGATGATATAGATACATTCACTAATGATATAGATGATATAGATGCATTCACTAATGATATAGATGATATAGATGCATTCACCAATTATATAGACGATATAGATGCATTCACCAATGATATAGACGATATAGATGCATTCACCAATGATATAGATGATATAGATGCATTCACCAATGATATAGACGATATAGATGCATTCACCAATGATATAGATAATATAGATGCATTCACCAATGATATAGATGCATTCACCAATGATATAGATGATACAGATGCATTCACCAATGATATAGATGATATAGATGCATTCACCAATGATATAGATGATATAGATGCATTCACCAATGATATAGACGATATAGATGCATTCACCAATGATATAGATGATATAGATTCATTCACCAATGATATAGATGCATTCACCAATGATATAGATGATATAGATGCATTCACCAATGATATAGATGATATAGATGCATTCACCAATGATATAGATGAATTCACTAATGGTATAAACGATATAGATGCATTCACAAATGATATAGATGCATTCCCCAATGTTATAGATGCATTCACCAATGATATAGATGATATAGATGCATTCACCAATGATGTATATGATATAGATGCATTCACCAATGATATAGATGATATAGATGCAGTCACCAATGATATAGATGATATAGATGCATTCAACAATGATATAGATGATATAGATACATTCACCAATGATATAGATGCATTCACCAATGATATAGATTATATAGATGAATTCACCAATGATATAGATGATATAGATGCATTCACCAATGATATAGATGCATTTACCTATCATATAGACGATATTGATGCATTTACCAATGATATAGATGATATAGATGCATTCGCCAATGATATAGATGCATTCACCAATGATATAGATGATATAGATGCATTCACCAATGATATAGACGATATAGATGCATTTACCAATGATATAGACGATATAGATTCATTCACCAATGATATAGACGATATACATGCATTCACCAATTATATAGATGATACAGATGCATTCACCAATGATATAGACGATATAAATGCATTCACCAATGATATAGACGATGTAGATGCATTTACCAATGATATAGATGATATAGATGAATTCACTACTGATAAAGATGCATTCACCAATGATGTAGATGCATTCACCAATGATATAGACGATATAGATGCATTCACCAATGATATAGACGATATAGATGCATTCACCAATGATATAGACGATATAGATGCATTCACCAATGATATAGACGATATAGATGCATTCACAAATGATATAAAAGATATAGATGCAATCACCAATAATATAGATGATATAGATGCATTCACCAATGATATACATGCATTCACAAATGATATAGATGATAAAGATGCATTCACCAATGATATAGATTATATAGATGCATTCACCAATGGTATAGACGATATAGATGCATTCACAAATGATATAGATGCATTCCCCAATGATATAGATGCATTCACCAATGATATAGATGATATAGATGCATTCACAAATGATATAGATGATATAGATTCATTTCACCAACAATATAGACGATATAGATGCATTCACCAATGATATAGACGATATAGATGCATTAATTAATGATATAGGTAATATTGATGCATTCACCAATGATAAAGATGATATCGATGTATTCACCAATGATATAGATGCATTTACCAATGATATAGACGATATAGATGCATTCACCAATGATTTAGATGCATTCACCAATTATATAGACGATATAGATGCATTCACCAATGATTTAGATGCATTCACCAATGATATAGACGATATAGACGCATTTAACAATGATATAGACGATATAGATGCATTAACCAATGATATAGACGATATAGATGCATTCACTAATGATATAGATGATATAGATGCATTCACCAATGATATAGATGATATAGATGCATTCACCAATGATATAGATGCATTCACCAATGATATAGACGATATAGATGCATTCACCAATGATATAGATGATATAGATGCATTCACTAATGATATAGATGATATAGATGCATTCACCAATGATATAGATGCATTCACCAATGATATAGATGATATAGATGCATTCACCAATGATATAGATGATATAGATGCATTCACCAATGATATAGATGCATTCACCAATGATATAGATGATATAGATGCATTCACCAATGATATAGATGATATAAATGCATTCACCAATGATATAGATAATATAGATGAATTCACCAATGATATAGATGCATTCACCAATGATATAGATGCATTCACCAATGATATAGATGATATAGATGCATTCACCAATGATATAGATGCATTCACCAATGATATAGACGATATAGATGAATTCACCAATGATATAGATGATATAGACGCATTCACCAATGATATAGACGATATAGATGCATTCACCAATGATATAGATGATATAGATGCATTCACCAATGATATAGATGATATAGATGCATTCACCAATGATATAGATGCATTCACCAATGATATAGATAATATAGATGCCTTCACCAATGATATAGACGAAATAGATTCATTCACCAATGATATAGACGATATAGATGCATTCACCAATGATATAGATGATATAGATGCATTCACCAATGATATAGATGATATAGATGCAGTCACCAATGATATAGACGATATAGATGCATTCACCAATGATATAGACGATGTAGATGCATTTACCAATGATATAGATGATATAGATGCATTCACTAATGATATAGATGATATAGATGAATTCACTAATGATATAGATGATATAGATACATTCACCAATGATATAGACGATATAGATGCATTCACCAATGATATAGACGATATAGATGCATTCACCAATGATATAGATGATATAGATGAATTCACCAATGATATAGACGATATAGATGCATTCACCAATGATATAGATGATATAGATACATTCACCAATGATATAGATGCATTCACCAATGATATAGATGATACAGATGCATTCACCAATGATATAGATGATATAGATGCATTCACCAATGATATAGATTATATAGATGCATTCATCAATGATATAGACGATATAGATGCATTCACCAATGATATAGATGATATAGATGCATTCACCAATGATATAGATGCATTCACCAATGATATAGATGATATAGATGAATTCACCAATGATATAGATGAATTCACTAATGGTATAAACGATATAGATGCATTCACACATGATATAGATGCATTCCCCAATGATATAGATGCATTCACCAATGATATAGATGATATAGATGCATTCACCAATGATGTATATGATATAGATGCATTCACCAATGATATAGATGATATAGATGCATTCACCAATGATATAGATGATATAGATGCATTCACCAATGATATAGATGATATAGATACATTCACCAATGATATAGATGATACAGATGCATTCACGTATGATATAGATTATATAGATGCATTCACCAATTATATAGACGATATAGATGCATTCACCTATGATATAGACGATATAGATGCATTCACCAATGATATAGACGATATAGATGCATTCACCAATGATATAGACGATATAGATGCATTCACAAATGATATAGAAGATATAGATTCATTCACCAATGATATAGATGATATAGATGAATTCACCAATGATATACATGCATTCACAAATGATATAGATGATAAAGATGCATTCACCAATGATATAGATTATATAGATGCATTCACCAATAGTATAGACGATATAGATGCATTCACAAATGATATAGATGCATTCCCCAATGATATAGATGCATTCACCAATGATATAGATGATATAGATGCATTCACAAATGAAATAGATGATATAGATGAATTTAACCAACAATATAGACGATATAGATGCATTCACCAATGATATAGACGATATAGATGCATTAATTAATGATATAGGTAATATTGATGCATTCACCAATGATATAGATGATATCGATGTATTCACCAATGATATAGATGCATTTACCAATGATATAGACGATATAGATGCATTCACCAATGATTAAGATGCATTCACCAATGATATAGACGATATAGATGCATTCACCAATGATTTAGATGCATTCACCAATGATATAGACGATATAGATGCATTTAACAATGATATAGACGATATAGATGCATTCACCAATGATATAGACGATATAGATGCATTCACTAATAATATAGATGATATAGATGCATTCACCAATGATATAGATGATATAGATGCATTCACCAATGATATAGATGATATAGATGCATTCACCAATGATATAGATGATATAGATGCATTCACCAATGATATAGACGATATAGATGCATTCACCAATGATATAGACGATGTAGATGCATTTACCAATGATATAGATGATATAGATGAATTCACTAATGATATAGATGATATTGATGAATTCACTAATGATATAGATGATATAGATACATTCACCAATGATATAGGCGATATAGATGCATTCACCAATGATATAGACGATATAGATGCATTCACCAATGATACAGATTATATAGATGCATTCACCAATGATATAGACGATGTAGATGCATTCACCAATGATATAGATGATATAGATGAATTCACTAATGATATAGATGATATAGATACATTCACCAATGATATAGACGATATAGATTCATTCACCAATGATATAGATGCATTTACCAATGATATAGATGATATAGATTCATTCACCAATGATATAGATGCATTCGCCAATGATATAGATGAATTCACTAATGATATAGAAGATATAGATGAATTCACTAATGATATAGATGATATAGATACATTCACCAATGATATAGACGATATAGATGCATTCACCAATGATATAGACGATATAGATGCATTCACCAATGATATAGATGATATAGATGCATTCACCAATGATATAGACGATATAGATTCATTCACCAATGATATAGATGATATAGATGCATTCATCAATGATATAGATGCCTTCACCAATGATATAGATGATACAGATGCATTCACCAATGATATAGATGATATAGATGCATTCACCAATGATATAGATGATATAGATGCATTCACCAATGATATAGACGATATAGATGCATTCACCTATGATATAGATGATATAGATGCATTCACCAATGATATAGATGCATTCACCAATGATATAGATGATATAGATGCATTCACCAATGATATAGATGATATAGATGCATTCACCAATGATATAGATGAACTCACTAATGGTATAAACGATATAGATGCATTCACAAATGATATAGATGCATTCCCCAATGATATAGATGCATTCACCAATGATATAGATGATATAGATGCATTCACCAATCATGTATATGATATAGAAGCATTCACCAATGATATAGATGATGTAGATGCATTCACCAATGATATAGATGATATAGATGCATTCACCAATGATATAGATGATATAGATACATTCACCAATGATATAGATGCTACAGATGCATTCACCAATGATATAGATTATATAGATGCATTCACCAATTATATAGACGATATAGATGCATTCACCAATGATATAGATGATATAGATGCATTCACCAATGATATAGATGATATAGATGCATTCACCAATGATATAGATGCATTTACCTATTATATAGACGATATTGATGCATTTAACAATGATATAGATGATATAGATGCATTCGCCAATGATATAGATGCATTCACCAATGATATAGATGATATAGATGCATTCACCAATGATACAGACGATATAGATGCATTTACCAATGATATAGACGATATAGATTCATTCACCAATGATATAGATGATATAGATGCATTCACCAATGATATAGATGATATAGATGCATTCACCAATGATATAGACAATATAAATGCATTCACCAATGATATAGATGATATAGATGCATTCACCAATGATATAGACGATATAAATTCATTCACCAATGATATAGACGATGTAGATGCATTTACCAATGATATAGACGATATAGATGCATTCACCAATGATATAGATGATATAGATGCATTCACCAATGATATAGACGATATAGATGCATTCACCAATGATATAGACGATATAGATGCATTCACCAATGATATAGATGATATAGATGCATTCACTGATGTTATAGACTATATAGATGCATTCACCAAAAATATAGATTATATAGATGCATTCAGCAATGATATAGATGCATTCACAAATGATATAGATTATATAGATGCATTTACCAATGATATAGATGATATAGATAAATTCACCAATGATATAGATGATATCGATGCATTCACCAATGTTATAGATGATATAGATGCATTCACCAATGATATAGATGCATTCACCAATGATATAGATGATATAGATGCCTTCACCAATGATATAGACGAAATAGATTCATTCACCAATGATATAGACGATATAGATGCATTCACCAATGATATAGATGATATAGATGCATTCACTAATGATATAGATGATATAGATGCATTCACCAATGATATAGACGATATAGATGCATTCACCAATGATATAGACGATGTAGATGCATTTACCAATGATATAGATGATATAGATGAATTCACTTATGATATTGATTATATAGATGAATTCACTAATGATATAGATGATATAGATGCATTCCCCAATGATATAGATGCATTCACCAATGATATAGACGATATAGATGCATTCACCAATGATATAGACGATATAGATGCATTCACCAATGATATAGATGATATAGATGCATTCACAAATTATATAGAAGATATAGATGCATTCACCAATGATATAGAGGATATAGATGCATTCACCAATGATATACATGCATTCAAAAATGATATAGATGATAAAGATGCATTCACCAATGATATAGATTATATAGATTCATTCACCAATGATATAGATGCATTCACCAATGGTATAGACGATAAAGATGCATTCACAAATGATATAGATGCATTCCCCAATGATATAGATGCATTCACCAATGATATAGATGATATAGATGCATTCACCAATGATATAGATTATATAGATGCATTTCACCAACAATATAGACGATATAGATGCATTCACCAATGATATAGACGATAGAAATGCATTCACCAATGATATAGATGCATTCACCAATGATATAGACGATATGGATGCATTCACCAACGATATAGACGATATAAATGCATTCACCAATGATATACATGATATAGATGCATTCACCAATGATATAGATGATATAGATGCATTCACCAATGATATAGATGCATTCACCAATGATATAGATGATATAGATGCATTCACCAATGATATAGATGATATAGATGCATTCACCAATGATATAGATGCATTCACCAATGATATAGACGATATAGATGCATTCACCAATGATATAGAGCATATAGATGCATTCACCAATGATATAGATGATATAGATGCATTCACCAATGATATAGATGATATAGATGCATTCACCAATGATATAGACGATATAGATGCATTCACTAATGATATAGACGATATAGATGCATTCACCAATGATATAGATGCATTCACCAATGATATAGATGATATAGATGCATTCACCAATAGTATAGATTATATAGACGCATTCACCAATGATATAGATGATATAGATACATTCACCAAGGATATAGATGCATTCACCAATGATATAGACGATATAGATGCATTCACCAATTATATAGATGATATAGATGCATTCACCAATGATATAGATGATATAGATTCATTCACCAATGATATAGACGATATAGATACATTCACCAATGATATAGACGATGTAGATGCATTTACCAATGATATAGATGATATAGATGAATTCACTAATGATATAGATGATATAGATGAATTCACTAATGATATAGATGATATAGATACATTCACCAATGATATAGACGATATAGATGCATTCACCATTGATATAGACGATATAGACTCATTCACCAATGATATAGATGATATAGATGCATTCACCAATGATATAGACGATATAGATTCATTCACCAAGGATATAGATGATATAGATGCATTCACCAATGATATAGATGCATTCACCAATGATATAGATGATACAGATGCATTCACTAATGATATAGATGATATAGATGCATTCACCAATGATATAGATGATATAGATGCATTCACCAATGATATAGACGATATAGATGCATTCACCAATGATATAGATGATATAGACGCATTCACCAATGATATAGATGCATTCACCAATGATATAGATGATATAGATGCATTCACCAATGATATAGATGATATAGATGCATTCACCAATGATATAGATGAACTCACTAATGGTATAAACGATATAGATGCATTCACAAATGATATAGATGCATTCCCCAATGATATAGATGCATTCACCAATGATATAGATGATATAGATGCATTCACCAATCATGTATATGATATAGAAGCATTCACCAATGATATAGATGATGTAGATGCATTCACCAATGATATAGATGATATAGATGCATTCACCAATGATATAGATGATATAGATACATTCACCAATGATATAGATGATACAGATGCATTCACCAATGATATAGATTATATAGATGCATTCACCAATTATATAGACGATATAGATGCATTCACCAATGATATAGATGATATAGATGCATTCACCAATGATATAGATGATATAGATGCATTCACCAATGATATAGATGCATTTACCTATTATATAGACGATATTGATGCATTTACCAATGATATAGATGATATAGATGCATTCGCCAATGATATAGATGCATTCACCAATGATATAGATGATATAGATGCATTCACCAATGATACAGACGATATAGATGCATTTACCAATGATATAGACGATATAGATTCATTCACCAATGATATAGATGATATAGATGCATTCACCAATGATATAGATGATATAGATGCATTCACCAATGATATAGACAATATAAATGCATTCACCAATGATATAGATGATATAGATGCATTCACCAATGATATAGACGATATAAATTCATTCACCAATGATATAGACGATGTAGATGCATTTACCAATGATATAGACGATATAGATGCATTCACCAATGATATAGATGATATAGATGCATTCACCAATGATATAGACGATATAGATGCATTCACCAATGATATAGACGATATAGATGCATTCACCAATGATATAGATGATATAGATGCATTCACTAATGTTATAGACTATATAGATGCATTCACCAAAAATATAGATTATATAGATGCATTCAGCAATGATATAGATGCATTCACAAATGATATAGATTATATAGATGCATTTACCAATGATATAGATGATATAGATAAATTCACCAATGATATAGATGATATCGATGCATTCACCAATGTTATAGATGATATAGATGCATTCACCAATGATATAGATGCATTCACCAATGATATAGATGATATAGATGCCTTCACCAATGATATAGACGAAATAGATTCATTCACCAATGATATAGACGATATAGATGCATTCACCAATGATATAGATGATATAGATGCATTCACTAATGATATAGATGATATAGATGCATTCACCAATGATATAGACGATATAGATGCATTCACCAATGATATAGACGATGTAGATGCATTTACCAATGATATAGATGATATAGATGAATTCACTTATGATATTGATTATATAGATGAATTCACTAATGATATAGATGATATAGATGCATTCCCCAATGATATAGATGCATTCACCAATGATATAGACGATATAGATGCATTCACCAATGATATAGACGATATAGATGCATTCACCAATGATATAGATGATATAGATGCATTCACAAATTATATAGAAGATATAGATGCATTCACCAATGATATAGAGGATATAGATGCATTCACCAATGATATACATGCATTCAAAAATGATATAGATGATAAAGATGCATTCACCAATGATATAGATTATATAGATTCATTCACCAATGATATAGATGCATTCACCAATGGTATAGACGATAAAGATGCATTCACAAATGATATAGATGCATTCCCCAATGATATAGATGCATTCACCAATGATATAGATGATATAGATGCATTCACCAATGATATAGATGATATAGATGCATTTCACCAACAATATAGACGATATAGATGCATTCACCAATGATATAGACGATAGAAATGCATTCACCAATGATATAGATGCATTCACCAATGATATAGACGATATGGATGCATTCACCAATGATATAGACGATATAAATGCATTCACCAATGATATACATGATATAGATGCATTCACCAATGATATAGATGATATAGATGCATTCACCAATGATATAGATGCATTCACCAATGATATAGATGATATAGATGCATTCACCAATGATATAGATGATATAGATGCATTCACCAATGATATAGATGCATTCACCAATGATATAGACGATATAGATGCATTCACCAATGATATAGAGCATATAGATGCATTCACCAATGATATAGATGATATAGATGCATTCACCAATGATATAGATGATATAGATGCATTCACCAATGATATAGACGATATAGATGCATTCACTAATGATATAGACGATATAGATGAATTCACCAATGATATAGATGCATTCACCAATGATATAGATGATATAGATGCATTCACCAATAGTATAGATTATATAGACGCATTCACCAATGATATAGATGATATAGATACATTCACCAAGGATATAGATGCATTCACCAATGATATAGACGATATAGATGCATTCACCAATGATATAGATGATATAGATGCATTCACCAATGATATAGATGATATAGATGCATTCACCAATGATATAGACGATATAGATACATTCACCAATGATATAGACGATGTAGATGCATTTACCAATGATATAGATGATATAGATGAATTCACTAATGATATAGATGATATAGATGAATTCACTAATGATATAGATGATATAGATACATTCACCAATGATATAGACGATATAGATGCATTCACCATTGATATAGACGATATAGACTCATTCACCAATGATATAGATGATATAGATGCATTCACCAAGGATATAGACGATATAGATTCATTCACCAAGGATATAGATGATATAGATGCATTCACCAATGATATAGATGCATTCACCAATGATATAGATGATACAGATGCATTCACTAATGATATAGATGATATAGATGCATTCACCAATGATATAGATGATATAGATGCATTCACCAATGATATAGACGATATAGATGCATTCACCAATGATATAGATGATATAGACGCATTCACCAATGATATAGATGCATTCACCAATGATATAGATGATATAGATGCATTCACCAATGATATAGATGATATAGATGCATTCACCAATCGTATAGATGAATTCACTAATGGTATAAACGATATAGATGCATTCACAAATGATATAGATGCATTCCCCAATGATATAGATGCATTCACCAATGATATAGATGATATAGATGCATTCACCAATGATGTATATGATATAGATGCATTCACCAATGATATAGATGATATAGATGCATTCACCAATGATATAGATGATATAGATGCATTGACCAATGATATAGATGATATTGATACATTCACCAATGATATAGATGATACAGATTCATTCACCAATGATATAGATTATATAGATGCATTCACCAATTATATAGACGATATATATGCATTCACCAATGATATAGATGATATAGATGCATTCACCAATGATATAGATGATATAGATGCATTCACCAATGATATAGATGCATTTACCTATGATATAGGCGATATTGATGCATTTCCCAATGATATAGATGATATAGATGCATTCGCCAATGATATAGATGCATTCACCAATGATATAGATGATATAGATGCATTCACCAATGATACAGACGATATAGATGCATTTACCAATGATATAGACGATATAGATTCATTCACCAATGATATAGATGATATAGATGCATTCACCAATGATATAGATGATATAGATGTATTTACCAATGATATAGACCATATAAATACATTCACCAATGATATAGATGATATTGATGCATTCACCAATGCTATAGACTATATAGATGCATTCACCAAAAGTATAGATTATATAGATGCATTCAGCAATGATATAGATGCATTCACAAATGATATAGATGATATCGATGCATTCACCAATGTTATAGATGATATAGATGCATTCACCAATGATATAGATGCATTCACCAATGATATAGACGATATAGATGCATTCACCAATGATATAGATGATATAGATGCATTCACCAATGCTATAGACTATATAGATGCATTCACCAATGATATAGATTATATAGATGCATTCAGCAATGATATAGATGCATTCACAAATGATATAGATTATATAGATGCATTCACCAATTATATAGATGATATCGATGCATTCACCAATGTTATAGATGATATAGATGCATTCACCAATGATATAGATGCATTCACCAATGATATAGATGATATAGATGCCTTCACTAATGATATAGACGAAATAGATTCATTCACCAATGATATAGACGATATAGATGCATTCACCAATGATATAGATGATATAGATGCATTCACTAATGATATAGATGATATAGATGCATTCACCAATGATATAGAGGATATAGATGCATTCTCCAATGATATAGACGATGTAGGTGCATTTACCAATGATATAGATGATGTAGATGAATTCACTAATGATATTGATTATATAGATGAATTCACTAATGATATAGATGATATAGATGCATTCACCACTGATATAGATGATTTCACCAATGATATAGACGATATAGATGCATTCACCAATGATATAGATGATATAGAGGCATTCACAAATGATATAGGAGATATAGATGCATTCACCAATGATATAGAGGATATAGATGCATTCACCAATGATATACATGCATTCACAAATGATATAGATGATAAAGATGCATTCACCAATGATATAGATTATATAGATTCATTCACTAATGATATAGATGCATTCACCAATGGTATAGACGATATAGATGCATTCACAAATGATATAGATGCATACCCCAATGATATAGATGCATTCACCAATGATATAGATGATATAGATGCATTCACCAATGATATAGATGATATAGATGCATTTCACCAACAATATAGACGATATAGATGCATTCACCAATGATATAGACAATATAGATGCATTAATTAATGATATAGGTAATATTGATGCATTCACCAATAATATAGATGATATAGATGTATTCACCAATGATATAGCTGCATTTACCAATGATATAGACGATATAGATGCATTCACCAATGATTTAGATGCATTCACCAATGATATAGACGATATGGATGCATTCACCAATGATATAGACGATATAAATGCATTCACCAATGATATACATGATATAGATGCATTCACCAATGATATAGATGATATAGATGCATTCACCAATGATATAGATGCATTCACCAATGATATAGATGATATAGATGCATTCACCAATGATATAGATGATATAGATTCATTCACCAATGATATAGATGCATTTACCAATGATATAGATGATATAGATGCATTCACCAATTATATAGATGCATTCACCAATGATATAGACGATATAGATGCATTCACCAATGATATAGAGCATATAGATGCATTCACCAATGATATAGATGATATAGATGCATTCACCAATGATATAGATGATATAGATGCATTCACCAATGATATAGACGATATAGATGAATTCACCAATTATATAGATGATATAGATGCATTCACCAATGATATAGATGCATTCACCAATGATATAGATGATATAGATGCATTCACCAATAGTATAGATGATATAGACGCATTCACCAATGATATAGATGATATAGATACATTCACCAATGATATAGATGCATTCACCAATGATATAGATGCATTCACCAATGATATATATGATATAGATGCATTCACCAATTATATACATGATATAGTTGCATTCACCAATGATATAGATGATATAGATACATTCACCAATGATATAGAGTATATAGATGCATTCACCAATGATATAGATGATATAGATTCATTCACCAATGATATAGACGATATAGATGCATTCACCAATGATATAGATTCATTCCCCAATGATATAGATGATATAGATGCATTCACCAATGATATAGATGCATTCCCCAATGATATAGATGATATAGATGCATTCACCAATGATATAGATTATATAGATGCATTCACCAATTATATAGATTCATTCACCAATGATATAGATGATATAGATGCATTCACCAATGATATAGATGATATAGATGCATTCACCAATGATATAGATGATATAGATGCATTCACCAATGATATAGATGATATAGATACATTCACCAATGATATAGATGATATAGATGCATTCACCAATGATATAGATGCATTCACCAATGATATAGATGATATAGATGCATTCACCAATGATATAGACGATATAGATACATTCACCAATGATATAGATGATATCGATGCATTCACCAATGTTATAGATGATATAGATGCATTCACCAATGATATAGATGCATTCACCAATGATATAGACGATATAGATGCATTCACCAATGATATAGATGATATAGATGCATTCACCAATGCTATAGACTATATAGATGCATTCACCAATGATATAGATTATATAGATGCATTCAGCAATGATATAGATGCATTCACAAATGATATAGATTATATAGATTCATTCACCAATTATATAGATGATATCGATGCATTCACCAATGTTATAGATGATATAGATGCATTCACCAATGATATAGATGCATTCACCAATGATATAGATGATATAGATGCCTTCACCAATGATATAGACGAAATAGATTCATTCACCAATGATATAGACGATATAGATGCATTCACCAATGATATAGATGATATAGATGCATTCACGAATGATATAGATGATATAGATGCATTCACCAATGATATAGAGGATATAGATGCATTCTCCAATGATATAGACGATGTAGATGCATTTACCAATGATATAGATGATGTAGATTAATTCACTAATGATATTGATTATATAGATGAATTCACTAATGATATAGATGATATAGATGCATTCACCACTGATATAGATGAATTCACCAATGATATAGACGATATAGATGCATTCACCAATGATATAGATGATATAGATGCATTCACAAATGATATAGAAGATATAGATGCATTCACCAATGATATAGAGGATATAGATGCATTCACCAATGATATACATGCATTCACAAATGATATAGATGATAAAGATGCATTCACCAATGATATAGATTATATAGATTCATTCACCAATGATATAGATGCATTCACCAATGGTATAGACGATATACATGCATTCACAAATGATATAGATGCATTCCCCAATGATATAGATGCATTCACCAATGATATAGATGATATAGATGCATTCACCAATGATATAGATGATATAGATGCATTTCACCAACAATATAGACGATATAGATGCATTCACCAATGATATAGACAATACAGATGCATTAATTAATGATATAGGTAATATTGATGCATTCACCAATAATATAGATGATATAGATGTATTCACCAATGATATAGCTGCATTTACCAATGATATAGACGATATAGATGCATTCACCAATGATTTAGATGCATTCACCAATGATATAGACGATATGGATGAATTCACCAATGATATAGACGATATAAATGCATTCACCAATGATATACATGATATAGATGCATTCACCAATGATATAGATGATATAGATGCATTCACCAATGATATAGATGCATTCACCAATGATATAGATGATATAGATGCATTCACCAATGATATAGATGATATAGATGCATTCACCAATGATATAGATGCATTTACCAATGATATAGATGATATAGATGCATTCACCAATGATATAGATGCATTCACCAATGATATAGACGATATAGATGCATTCACCAATGATATAGAGCATATAGATGCATTCACCAATGATATAGATGATATAGATGCATTCACCAATGATATAGATGATATAGATGCATTCACCAATGATATAGACGATATAGATGTATTCACCAATTATATAGATGATATAGATGCATTCACCAATGGTATAGATGCATTCACCAATGATATAGATGATATAGATGCATTCACCAATAGTATAGATGATATAGACGCATTCACCAATGATATAGATGATATAGATACATTCACCAATGATATAGATGCATTCACCAATGATATAGATGCATTCACCAATGATATATATGATATAGATGCATTCACCAATTATATACATGATATAGTTGCATTCACCAATGATATAGATGATATAGATATATTCACCAATGATATAGAGTATATAGATGCATTCACCAATGATATAGATGATATAGATTCATTCACCAATGATATAGACGATATAGATGCATTCACCAATGATATAGATTCATTCACCAATGATATAGATGATATAGAATCATTCACCAATGATATAGATGCATTCCCCAATGATATAGATGATATAGAAACATTCACCAATGATATAGATTATATAGATGCATTCACCAATTATATAGATGCATTCACCAATGATATAGATGATATAGATGCATTCACCAATGATATAGATGATATAGATGCATTCACCAATGATATAGATGATATAGATGCATTCACCAATGATATAGATGATATAGATACATTCACCAATGATATAGATGATATAGATGCATTCACCAATGATATAGATGCATTCACCAATGATATAGATGATATAGATGCATTCACCAATGATATAGACGATATAGATACATTCACCAATGATATAGATGATATAGATGCATTTACCAATGATATAGATGCATTCACCAATGATATAGATGATATAGATGCATTCACCAATGATATAGACGATATAGATGCACTCACCAATGATATAGATGATATAGATGCATTCACCAATGATATAGACGATATAGATACATTCACCAATGATATAGATGATATAGATGCATTCACCAATGATATAGATGCATTCACCAATGATATAGATGATATAGATGCATTCACCAATGATATAGACGATATAGATGCATTCACCAATGATATAGATGATATAGATGCATTCACTAATGATATAGACGATATAGATGCATTCACTAATGATATAGACGATATAGATGCATTCACCAATGATATAGATGATATAGATGCATTCACCAATGATATAGATGATATAGATGCATTCACCAATGATATGGATGCATTCACCAATGATATAGAGGATATAGATGCATTCACCAATGATATAGACGATATAGATGCATTCACCAATGATATAGATGATATAGATGCATTCCCCAATGATATAGACGATATAGATGCATTCACCAATGATATAGACGATATAGATGCATTCACCAATGATATAGATGATATAGATGCATTCTCCAATGATATAGACGATATAGATGCATTCACCAATGATATAGATGATATAGATGCATTCACCAATGATATAGACGATATAGATGCATTCCCCAATGATATAGATGATATAGATGCATTCACCAATGATATAGATGCATTCACCAATGATATAGACGATATAGATGCATTTACCAATTGTTATAGATTATATAGATGCATTCACCAATGATATAGATGCATTCACCAATGTTATAGACAATATAGATGCATTCACCAATGATATAAACGATATAGATTCATTCACTAATTGTATAGATTGTATAGATGCATTCACCAATGATATAGATGATATAGATGCATTCACCAATGATATAGATTATATAGATGCATATACCAATAGTATAGACGATGTAGATGCATTTACCAATGATATAGATGATATAGATGCATTCACCAAGTATATAGATGCATTCACAAATGATATAGATTATATAGATGCATTTACCAATGATATAGATGCATTCACCAATGATATAGATGATATAGATGCATTCACCAATGTTACAGATGATATAGATGCATTCACCAATGATATAGATGCATTCACCAATGATATAGACGATATAGATGCATTCACCAATGATATAGATTCATTCACCAATGATATAGATGCATTAACCAATGATATAGATGATATAGATGCATTCACCAATGATATAGACGATATAGAAGCATTCACCAATGATATAGATGATATAGATGCATTTACTAATGATATAGACGATATAGATGCATTCACCAATGATATAGATGATATAGATGCATTCACCAATGATACAGATGATATAGATGCATTCACCAATGATATAGAGTATATAGATGCATTCACTAATGATATAGATTCATTCACCAATGATATAGATGATATAGATGCATTCACCAATGATATAGACGATATAGATGCATTCACTAATGATATAGATGATATAGATGCATTCACCAATGATATAGAGTATATAGATGCATTCACCAATGATATAGATGCATTCACCAATTATATAGACGATATAGAGGCATTTACCAATGATATAGATCATATAGATGCATTCACCTATTATATAGATGCATTTACCATTGATATAGATGATATAGATGCATTCACCAATGATATAGACGATATAGATGCCTTCACCAATGATATAGACGATATAGATGCATTCACTTATGATATAGATGATATAGATGCATTCACCAATGATATGGATGATATAGATGCATTCACCAATGATATAGAGGATATAGATGCATTCACCAATGATATAGACGATAGATGCATTTACCAATTATATGGATGATATAGATGCATTCACCAATGATATAGATGCATTCACCAATGATATAGACGATATAGATGCATTCACCAATGATATAGATGCATTCACCAATGATAAAGACGATATAGATGTATTAACCAATGATATAGCTTATATAGATGCATTCACCAATGATATAGATGCATTTACCAATTATATAGACAATATAGATGCATTCACCAATGATATAGATGCATTCACCAATGATATAGACGATATAGATTTATTTAACAATGATATAGATGCATTAATCAATGATATAGATGCATTCACCAATGATATAGATGATATAGATGAATTCACCAATGATATAGATGTATTCACTAATGATATAGACGATATAGATGCATTCACCAATGATATAGACGATATAGATGCATTCATTAATGATATAGATGATATAGATTCATTCACCAATGATATAGATGCATTCACCAATGATATAGATGATATAGATGCATTCACCAATGATATAGACGATACAGATGCATTCATTAATGATGTAGAGTATATAGATGCATTCACCAATGATATAGATGCATTCACCAATGATATAGATTATATAGATGCATTCACCAATGATATAGATGATATAGATGCATTCACCAATGATATAGATGCATTCTCCAATGATATGGACGATATAGATGCATTCACCAATGATATAGATGCATTCACCAATTATATAGATGCATTCACCAATAATATAGATGATATAGATGCATTCACCAATGATATAGATGATATAGATGCATTCACCATTAATATAGATGATATAGAGACATTCACCAATGATATAGATGATATAGACGCATTCACCAATCATATAGATGCATTCCCATCTGATATAGATTATATAGATGCATTCACCAATGATATAGATGATATAGATGCATTCACCAATGATATAGGCGATATAGATGCATTCACCAATGATATAGATGATATAGATGCATTCACCAATGATCTAGACGATATAGATGCATTCACCAATGATATAGATGATATGGATGCATTCAACAATGATATAGATCATATAGATGCATTCGCCTATGATATAGATGCTATAGATGCATGCACCATAGATGATATAGATGTATTTACCAATGATATAGATGATATAGATGCATTCACCAATGATATAGATGCATTCACCAATGATATAGATAATATAGATTCATTCACCAATGATATAGATGATATAGATGCATTCACCAATGATATAGATGATATAGACACATTCATCAATTATATAGAGTATATAGATGCATTCACCAATGATATAGATGCATTCACCAATGATATAGATTATATAGATGCATTCACCAATAATATAGACGATATAGATGAATTCACCAATGATATAGACGATATAGATGCATTCACCAATAATATAGACGATATAGATGCATTCACCAATGATATAGATGCATTTACCAATTATATAGACGATATAGATGCATTCACCAATGATATAGATGCATTCACCAATGATATAGATGATATAGATGCAATTACCAATGATATAGACGATATAGATGCATTTACCAATGTTATAGATAATATAGATGCATTCACCAATGATATGGATGATATAGATGCATTCGCCAATGATATAGACGATATAGATGCATTCACCAATGATATAGACTATAGATGGATTTACCAATGATATAGATGATATAGATGCATTCACCAATGATGTAGATGCATTCACCAATCATATAGATGATATAGATGCATTCACCAATGATATAGATGCATTCACCAATGATAAAGACGATATAGATGCATTCACCAATGATATAGATGATATAGATGCATTCAACAATGATATAGATCATATAGATGCATTCGCCTATGATATAGATGCTATAGATGCATGCACCATAGATGATATAGATGTATTTACCAATGATATAGATGATATTGATGCATTCACCAATGATATAGATGCATTCACCAATGATATAGATGATATAGATTCATTCACTAATGATATAGATGATATAGATGCATTCACCAATGAAATAGATGATATAGACACATTCACCAATTATATAGAGTATATAGATGCATTAACCAATGATATAGACGATATAGATGCATTCACCAATGATATAGACGATATAGATTCATTCACCAATAATATAGACGATATAGATGCATTCACCAATGATATAGATGCATTCACCAATGATATAGACGATATAGATGCATTCACCAATAATATAGACGATATAGATGCATTCACCAATGATATAGACGATATAGATGCATTCACCAATAATATAGACGATATAGATGCATTCACCAATGATATAGATGCATTTACCAATTATATAGACAATATAGATGCATTCACCAATGATATAGATGCATTCCCCAATGATATAGATTATATAGATGCAATTACCAATGATATAGACGATATAGATGCATTCACCAATTTTATAGATAATATAGATGCATTCACCAATGATATGGATGATATAGATGCATTCGCCAATGATATAGACGATATAGATGCATTCACCAATGATATAGACTATAGATGGATTTACCAATGATATAGATGATATAGATGTATTCACCAATGATGTAGATGCATTCACAAATCATATAGATGATATAGATGCATTCACCAATGATATAGATGCATTCACCAATGATAAAGACGATATAGATGTATTTACCAATGATATAGATGATATAGATTCATTCACCAATGATATAGATGATATAGATGCATTCACCAATGATATAGATGCATTTACCAATTATATAGACAATTTGGATGCATTCACCAATGATATAGATGCATTCACCAATGATATAGACGATATAGATTCATTTAACAATGATATAGATGCATTCACCAATGATATAGATGATATAGATTCATTCACCAATGGTATAGATGCATTTACCAATGATATAGACGATATAGATGCATTCACTAATGATATAGACGATATAGATGCATTCACCAATGATATAGATGATATAGATGCATTCACCAATGATATAGATGATATAGATGCATTCACCTATGATATAGACGATATAGATGCATTCACCAATGATATAGATGATATAGATGCATTCACCAATGATATAGATGATATAGATGCATTCACCAATGTATAGATGATATAGATGCATTCACCTATTATATTGACGATATAGATGCATTCACCAATGATATAGACGATATAGATGCATTCACCAATGATATAGATGATATAGATGCATTCACCAATGATATAGATGATATAGATGCATTCACCAATGATATAGATGATATAGATGCATTCACCGATGATATAGACGATATAGATGATATAGATGCATTCACCAATGATATAGATGCATTCACCAATGATATAGATTATATAGATGCATTCACCAATGATATAGAGGCATTCACCAATGATATAAACGATATAGATGTATTTACCAATGATATATATGATATAGATGCATTCACCAATGATATAGATGATATAGATGCATTCACCAATGATATAGAAGCATTCACCAATGATATAGACGATATAGATGCATTCACCAATGATATAGATGATATAGATGCATTCACCAATGATCTAGACGATATAGATGCATTCACCAATGATATAGATGATATAGATGCATTCAACAATGATATAGATCATATAGATGCATTCGCCTATGATATAGATGCTATAGATGCATGCACCATAGATGATATAGATGTATTTACCAATGATATAGATGATATAGATGCATTCACCAATGATATAGATGCATTCACCAATGATATAGATAATATAGATTCATTCACCAATGATATAGATGATATAGATGCATTCACCAATGATATAGATGATATAGACACATTCATCAATTATATAGAGTATATAGATGCATTCACCAATGATATAGATGCATTCACCAATGATATAGACGATATAGATGCATTCACCAATAATATAGACGATATAGATGAATTCACCAATGATATAGACGATATAGATGCATTCACCAATAATATAGACGATATAGATGCATTCACCAATGATATAGATGCATTTACCAATTATATAGACGATATAGATGCATTCACCAATGATATAGATGCATTTACCAATGATATAGATGATATAGATGCATTCACCAATGATATAGATGCATTCACCAATGATATAGACGATATAGATGCATTCACCAATGATATAGAGCATATAGATGCATTCACCAATGATATAGATGATATAGATGCATTCACCAATGATATAGATGATATAGATGCATTCACCAATGATATAGACGATATAGATGTATTCACCAATTATATAGATGATATAGATGCATTCACCAATGGTATAGATGCATTCACCAATGATATAGATGATATAGATGCATTCACCAATAGTATAGATGATATAGACGCATTCACCAATGATATAGATGATATAGATACATTCACCAATGATATAGATGCATTCACCAATGATATAGATGCATTCACCAATGATATATATGATATAGATGCATTCACCAATTATATACATGATATAGTTGCATTCACCAATGATATAGATGATATAGATATATTCACCAATGATATAGAGTATATAGATGCATTTACCAATGATATAGATGATATAGATTCATTCACCAATGATATAGACGATATAGATGCATTCACCAATGATATAGATTCATTCACCAATGATATAGATGATATAGAATCATTCACCAATGATATAGATGCATTCCCCAATGATATAGATGATATAGAAACATTCACCAATGATATAGATTATATAGATGCATTCACCAATTATATAGATGCATTCACCAATGATATAGATGATATAGATGCATTCACCAATGATATAGATGATATAGATGCATTCACCAATGATATAGACGATATAGATGCATTCACCAATGATATAGATGATATAGATACATTCACCAATGATATAGATGATATAGATGCATTCACCAATGATATAGATGCATTCACCAATGATATAGATGATATAGATGCATTCACCAATGATATAGACGATATAGATACATTCACCAATGATATAGATGATATAGATGCATTTACCAATGATATAGATGCATTCACCAATGATATAGATGATATAGATGCATTCACCAATGATATAGACGATATAGATGCACTCACCAATGATATAGATGATATAGATGCATTCACCAATGATATAGACGATATAGATACATTCACCAATGATATAGATGATATAGATGCATTCACCAATGATATAGATGCATTCACCAATGATATAGATGATATAGATGCATTCACCAATGATATAGACGATATAGATGCATTCACCAATGATATAGATGATATAGATGCATTCACTAATGATATAGACGATATAGATGCATTCACCAATGATATAGACGATATAGATGCATTCACCAATGATATAGATGATATAGATGCATTCACCAATGATATAGATGATATAGATGCATTCACCAATGATATGGATGCATTCACCAATGATATAGAGGATATTGATGCATTCACCAATGATATAGACGATATAGATGCATTCACCAATGATATAGATGATATAGATGCATTCCCCAATGATATAGACGATATAGATGCATTCACCAATGATATAGACGATATAGATGCATTCACCAATGATATAGATGATATAGATGCATTCTCCAATGATATAGACGATATAGATGCATTCACCAATGATATAGATGATATAGATGCATTCACCAATGATATAGACGATATAGATGCATTCCCCAATGATATAGATTATATAGATGCATTCACCAATGATATAGATGCATTCACCAATGATATAGACGATATAGATGCATTTACCAATTGTTATAGATTATATAGATGCATTCACCAATGATATAGATGCATTCACCAATGTTATAGACAATATAGATGCATTCACCAATGATATAAACGATATAGATTCATTCACTAATTGTATAGATTGTATAGATGCATTCACCAATGATATAGATGATATAGATGCATTCACCAATGATATAGATTATATAGATGCATATACCAATAGTATAGACGATGTAGATGCATTTACCAATGATATAGATGATATAGATGCATTCACCAAGTATATAGATGCATTCACAAATGATATAGATTATATAGATTCATTTACCAATGATATAGATGCATTCACCAATGATATAGATGATATAGATGCATTCACCAATGTTACAGATGATATAGATGCATTCACCAATGATATAGATGCATTCACCAATGATATAGACGATATAGATGCATTCACCAATGATATAGATTCATTCACCAATGATATAGATGCATTAACCAATGATATAGATGATATAGATGCATTCACCAATGATATAGACGATATAGAAGCATTCACCAATGATATAGATGATATAGATGCATTTACTAATGATATAGACGATATAGATGCATTCACCAATGATATAGATGATATAGATGCATTCACCAATGATACAGATGATATAGATGCATTCACCAATGATATAGAGTATATAGATGCATTCACTAATGATATAGATTCATTCACCAATGATATAGATGATATAGATGCATTCACCAATGATATAGACGATATAGATGCATTCACTAATGATATAGATGATATAGATGCATTCACCAATGATATAGAGTATATAGATGCATTCACCAATGATATAGATGCATTCACCAATTATATAGACGATATAGAGGCATTTACCAATGATATAGATGATATAGATGCATTCACCTATTATATAGATGCATTTACCATTGATATAGATGATATAGATGCATTCACCAATGATATAGACGATATAGATGCCTTCACCAATGATATAGACGATATAGATGCATTCACTTATGATATAGATGATATAGATGCATTCACCAATGATATGGATGATATAGATGCATTCACCAATGATATAGAGGATATAGATGCATTCACCAATGATATAGACGATAGATGCATTTACCAATTATATGGATGATATAGATGCATTCACCAATGATATAGATGCATTCACCAATGATATAGACGATATAGATGCATTCACCAATGATATAGATGCATTCACCAATGATAAAGACGATATAGATGTATTAACCAATGATATAGCTTATATAGATGCATTCACCAATGATATAGATGCATTTACCAATTATATAGACAATATAGATGCATTCACCAATGATATAGATGCATTCACCAATGATATAGACGATATAGATTTATTTAACAATGATATAGATGCATTAATCAATGATATAGATGCATTCACTAATGATATAGATGATATAGATGAATTCACCAATGATATAGATGTATTCACTAATGATATAGACGATATAGATGCATTCACCAATGATATAGACGATATAGATGCATTCATTAATGATATAGATGATATAGATTCATTCACCAATGATATAGATGCATTCACCAATCATATAGATGATATAGATGCATTCACCAATGATATAGACGATACAGATGCATTCATTAATGATGTAGAGTATATAGATGCATTCACCAATGATATAGATGCATTCACCAATGATATAGATTATATAGATGCATTCACCAATGATATAGATGATATAGATGCATTCACCAATGATATAGATGCATTCTCCAATGATATGGACGATATAGATGCATTCACCAATGATATAGATGCATTCACCAATTATATAGATGCATTCACCAATAATATAGATGATATAGATGCATTCACCAATGATATAGATGATATAGATGCATTCACCATTAATATAGATGATATAGAGACATTCACCAATGATATAGATGATATAGACGCATTCACCAATCATATAGATGCATTCCCCAATGATATAGATTATATAGATGCATTCACCAATGATATAGATGATATAGATGCATTCACCAATGATATAGGCGATATAGATGCATTCACCAATGATATAGATGATATAGATGCATTCACCAATGATCTAGACGATATAGATGCATTCACCAATGATATAGATGATATGGATGCATTCAACAATGATATAGATCATATAGATGCATTCGCCTATGATATAGATGCTATAGATGCATGCACCATAGATGATATAGATGTATTTACCAATGATATAGATGATATAGATGCATTCACCAATGATATAGATGCATTCACCAATGATATAGATAATATAGATTCATTCACAAATGATATAGATGATATAGATGCATTCACCAATGATATAGATGATATAGACACATTCATCAATTATATAGAGTATATAGATGCATTCACCAATGATATAGATGCATTCACCAATGATATAGATTATATAGATGCATTCACCAATAATATAGACGATATAGATGAATTCACCAATGATATAGACGATATAGATGCATTCACCAATAATATAGACGATATAGATGCATTCACCAATGATATAGATGCATTTACCAATTATATAGACGATATAGATGCATTCACCAATGATATAGATGCATTCGCCAATTATATAGATGATATAGATGCAATTACCAATGATATAGACGATATAGATGCATTTACCAATGTTATAGATAATATAGATGCATTCACCAATGATATGGATGATATAGATGCATTCGCCAATGATATAGACGATATAGATGCATTCACCAATGATATAGACTATAGATGGATTTACCAATGATATAGATGATATAGATGCATTCACCAATGATGTAGATGCATTCACCAATCATATAGATGATATAGATGCATTCACCAATGATATAGATGCATTCACCAATGATAAAGACGATATAGATGCATTCACCAATGATATAGATGATATAGATGCATTCAACAATGATATAGATCATATAGATGCATTCGCCTATGATATAGATGCTATAGATGCATGCACCATAGATGATATAGATGTATTTACCAATGATATAGATGATATTGATGCATTCACCAATGATATAGATGCATTCACCAATGATATAGATGATATAGATTCATTCACTAATGATATAGATGATTTAGATGCATTCACCAATGAAATAGATGATATAGACACATTCACCAATTATATAGAGTATATAGATGCATTAACCAATGATATAGACGATATAGATGCATTCACCAATGATATAGACGATATAGATTCATTCACCAATAATATAGACGATATAGATGCATTCACCAATGATATAGATGCATTCACCAATGATATAGACGATATAGATGCATTCACCAATAATATAGACGATATAGATGCATTCACCAATGATATAGACGATATAGATGCATTCACCAATAATATAGACGATATAGATGCATTCACCAATGATATAGATGCATTTACCAATTATATAGACAATATAGATGCATTCACCAATGATATAGATGCATTCCCCAATGATATAGATTATATAGATGCAATTACCAATGATATAGACGATATAGATGCATTCACCAATTTTATAGATAATATAGATGCATTCACCAATGATATGGATGATATAGATGCATTCGCCAATGATATAGACGATATAGATGCATTCACCAATGATATAGACTATAGATGGATTTACCAATGATATAGATGATATAGATGTATTCACCAATGATGTAGATGCATTCACAAATCATATAGATGATATAGATGCATTCACCAATGATATAGATGCATTCACCAATGATAAAGACGATATAGATGTATTTACCAATGATATAGATGATATAGATTCATTCACCAATGATATAGATGATATAGATGCATTCACCAATGATATAGATGCATTTACCAATTATATAGACAATTTGGATGCATTCACCAATGATATAGATGCATTCACCAATGATATAGACGATATAGATTCATTTAATAATGATATAGATGCATTCACCAATGATATAGATGATATAGATTCATTCACCAATGGTATAGATGCATTTACCAATGATATAGACGATATAGATGCATTCACTAATGATATAGACGATATAGATGCATTCACCAATGATATAGATGATATAGATGCATTCACCAATGATATAGATGATATAGATGCATTCACCTATGATATAGACGATATAGATGCATTCACCAATGATATAGATGATATAGATGCATTCACCAATGATATAGATGATATAGATGCATTCACCAATGTATAGATGATATAGATGCATTCACCTATTATATTGACGATATAGATGCATTCACCAATGATATAGACGATATAGATGCATTCACCAATGATATAGATGATATAGATGCATTCACCAATGATATAGATGATATAGATGCATTCACCAATGATATAGATGATATAGATGCATTCACCAATGATATAGACGATATAGATGATATAGATGCATTCACCAATGATATAGATGCATTCACCAATGATATAGATTATATAGATGCATTCACCAATGATATAGAGGCATTCACCAATGATATAAACGATATAGATGTATTTACCAATGATATATATGATATAGATGCATTCACCAATGATATAGATGATATAGATGCATTCACCAATGATATAGAAGCATTCACCAATGATATAGACGATATAGATGCATTCACCAATGATATAGATGATATAGATGCATTCACCAATGATCTAGACGATATAGATGCATTCACCAATGATATAGATGATATAGATGCATTCAACAATGATATAGATCATATAGATGCATTCGCCTATGATATAGATGCTATAGATGCATGCACCATAGATGATATAGATGTATTTACCAATGATATAGATGATATAGATGCATTCACCAATGATATAGATGCATTCACCAATGATATAGATAATATAGATTCATTCACCAATGATATAGATGATATAGATGCATTCACCAATGATATAGATGATATAGACACATTCATCAATTATATAGAGTATATAGATGCATTCACCAATGATATAGATGCATTCACCAATGATATAGACGATATAGATGCATTCACCAATAATATAGACGATATAGATGAATTCACCAATGATATAGACGATATAGATGCATTCACCAATAATATAGACGATATAGATGCATTCACCAATGATATAGATGCATTTACCAATTATATAGACGATATAGATGCATTTACCAATGATATAGATGCATTCCCCAATGATATAGATTATATAGATGCAATTACCAATGATATAGACGATATAGATGCATTCACCAATGTTATAGATAATATAGATGCATTCACCAATGATATGGATGATATAGATGCATTCGCCAATGATATAGACGATATAGATGCATTCACCAATGATATAGACTATAGATGAATTTACCAATGATATAGATGATATAGATGCATTCACCAATGATGTAGATGCATTCACCAATCATATAGATGATATAGATGCATTCACCAATGATATAGATGCATTCACCAATGATAAAGACGATATAGATGCATTCACCAATGATATAGATGATATAGATGCATTCAACAATGATATAGATCATATAGATGCATTCGCCTATGATATAGATGCTATAGATGCATGCACCATAGATGATATAGATGTATTTACCAATGATATAGATGATATAGATGCATTCACCAATGATATAGATGCATTCACCAATGATATAGATGATATAGATTCATTCACTAATGATATAGATGATATAGATGCATTCACCAATGATATAGATGATATAGACACATTCACCAATTATATAGAGTATATAGATGCATTCACCAATGATATAGACGATATAGATGCATTCACCAATGATATAGACGATATAGATTCATTCACCAATAATATAGACGATATAGATGCATTCACCAATGATATAGATGCATTCACCAATGATATAGACGATATAGATGCATTCACCAATAATATAGACGATATAGATGCATTCACCAATGATATAGACGATATAGATGCATTCACCAATAATATAGACGATATAGATGCATTCACCAATGATATAGATGCATTTACCAATTATATAGACAATATAGATGCATTCACCAATGATATAGATGCATTCCCCAATGATATAGATTATATAGATGCAATTACCAATGATATAGACGATATAGATGCATTCACCAATTTTATAGATAATATAGATGCATTCACCAATGATATGGATGATATAGATGCATTCGCCAATGATATAGACGATATAGATGCATTCACCAATGATATAGACTATAGATGGATTTACCAATGATATAGATGATATAGATGTATTCACCAATGATGTAGATGCATTCACCAATCATATAGATGATATAGATGCATTCACCAATGATATAGATGCATTCACCAATGATAAAGACGATATAGATGTATTTACCAATGATATAGATGATATAGATTCATTCACCAATGATATAGATGATATAGATGCATTCACCAATGATATAGATGCATTTACCAATTATATAGACAATTTGGATGCATTCACCAATGATATAGATGCATTCACCAATGATATAGACGATATAGATTCATTTAACAATGATATAGATGCATTCACCAATGATATAGATGATATAGATTCATTCACCAATGGTATAGATGCATTTACCAATGATATAGACGATATAGATGCATTCACTAATGATATAGACGATATAGATGCATTCACCAATGATATAGATGATATAGATGCATTCACCAATGATATAGATGATATAGATGCATTCACCTATGATATAGACGATATAGATGCATTCACCAATGATATAGATGATATAGATGCATTCACCAATGATATAGATGATATAGATGCATTCACCAATGTATAGATGATATAGATGCATTCACCTATTATATTGACGATATAGATGCATTCACCAATGATATAGACGATATAGATGCATTCACCAATGATATAGATGATATAGATGCATTCACCAATGATATAGATGATATAGATGCATTCACCAATGATATAGATGATATAGATGCATTCACCAATGATATAGACGATATAGATGATATAGATGCATTCACCAATGATATAGATGCATTCACCAATGATATAGATTATATAGATGCATTCACCAATGATATAGAGGCATTCACCAATGATATAAACGATATAGATGTATTTACCAATGATATATATGATATAGATGCATTCACCAATGATATAGATGATATAGATGCATTCACCAATGATATAGATGCATTCACCAATGATATAGATGATATAGATGTATTTACCAATGTTATAGATGATATAGATGCATTCACCAATGATATATATGATATAGATGCATTCACCAATAATATAGACGATATAGATGCAGTCACCAATGATATAAATGCATTCACCAATGATATAGACGATATAGATGCATTTAACAATGATATAGAGGCATTCACCAATGATATAGATGCATTCACCAATGATATAGATTCATTCACCAATGATATAGATGATATAGATGCATTCACCAATGATATTGATTCATTCACCAATGATATAGATGTATTCACCAATGATATAGATGATATAGATGCATTCACCAATGATATAGATGCATTCACCAATGATATAGACGATATAGATGCATTCACCAATGATATAGACGATATAGATGCATTCACCAATGATATAGATGATATAGATGCATTCACCAATGATATAGACGATATAGATGCATTCACCAATGATATAGATGATATAGATGCATTCACCAATGATATAGATGATATAGATGCATTCACCAATGATATAGATGCATTCACCAATGATATAGACGATATAGATGCATTCACCAATGATATAGATGCATTCACCAATGATATAGATGATATAGATGCATTCACCAATAATATAGATGATATAGACGCATTCACCAATGATATAGATGATACAGATGCATTTACCAATGATATAGATGCATTCACCAATGATATAGATGCATTCACCAATGATATAGATGATATAGATGCATTCACCAATGATATAGATGCATTCACCAATGATATAGATGCATTCACCAATGATATAGATGCATTCACCAATGATATAGACGATATAGATGCATTCACCAATGATATAGATGCATTCACCAATGATATAGATCATATAGATGCATTCACCAATAATGTAGATGATATAGATACATTCACCAATGATATAGATGCATTCACCAATGATATAGATGATATAGATGCATTCACCAATGATATAGATGCATTCACCAATGATATAGATGCATTCACCAATGATATAGATGCATTCACCAATGATATAGATGATATAGATGCATTCACCAATGATATAGATTATATAGATGCATTCACCAATGATATAGATGCATTCACCAATGATATAGATGCATTCACCAATGATATAGATGATATAGATGCATTCACCAATGATATAGATGCATTCACCAATGATATAGATAATATAGATGCATTCACCAATTATATAGATGATATAGATCTATTCACCAATGATATAGATGATATAGATGCATTCACGGCAAATGCAGATGTTTGTGCTGCCAAGAGGTATGAGTGGTATCAAAAAGGGACAAACGTATCACTGCTTGATCTCTGGAAAGCGTATCTCCAAGTATGAGTCCACAAGACACTGTGACCATACCAGACGGTAGAGGTCGATGGCAATAGATAGTCTGACACGTTTAGGGTTTAACTTGAATGCAGCTCCCCTCATAATGAAGGCTAGCATTAGCAGGGTGCTATCACAGGAGGAAACTGTGGACCACGTTTGCTTACATCAATGATATCTTTGTTGATGAAGACGTTGTGCCCACATCTCGAGTCCAGGAACATTTAGCAGGATTCGAACAGACTCCCTACTCCAACATATGATGTACAAGACTGGACGCAGTAAAGTGGAACGATCCAGCTTGTGGGGACTAGTGCCGGAAACTGAACATATAGGCCGATGCCAGTGCACTAGTAACTGAAGTGGCATTAAAAAGAGATGGAACTGTGATGGAGGACGCCTATTGGCTGCAACCTAAGTATGATGTGCAGCATATTAATCTGAATTAGATGCCGTGTTGAGGGAAATCAACTTGTTGTTTCAGTGGCAGACCAAGATGTTGCCCATTAAGACTGACTCTGCATGTGTCCACAAATGGGTGTCAGAAACTGCCAGTAAGATGCTCATTAGAAGACAACTGAATACCCTCAAAGAATTGGTGAAGGAATATGAGCTCTCAGTAGACATGACATTTGTTGCATCAATTCACAACATAGCAGATCAATTGACGTACATACAACAATGATGGTTCAATGCCATGAAGAAGGATGTGGGAACCAAACCACTGATCAGTGTAGTGAATGTCACTGAGCTGGATGCAGCTCAGATCATGTCCATTTGCTTTTTCCTGAATTTGCAGATACCGGCCATCCTCTCCCCTTAAATAATGTTTATTTTTTTATTTTTTATATTGTATTTTTATTTATTTATTTATTGTTTATTTATTATTCTCTATTTATTTATTAATTTATTTATTTATTTACCATTTAGTGTCTTCTAACAACTGTTGCTGACATTTTTTCAAGTGATGACCTATACATTTCCGTTGACCTATATTATTTTGCCCTATACATTTTTTTCGCGCTTTTTAACATTTCCTGTCTGGGTCATTTTGACATTTGTTTTTCTTTTTTATATTTAATTCTATCACTATTTAATTTTTTTCCTCTTCTTCTTCTCTGATCTTTCTTATTTATATTTATGTCTCGGCAGTAGAGTGAAAAGCATATCTTATTTTTCTTTTATTAATATTATTGGAATTTTTTCCCTTTTTTCCCTTGTACACATTTTTGCGAATTATTCCATGGATTTCTGCCTTTAGATTATTTTGGACCATCTTCCAATTATGGGATTTCCTTGGATTTTATTATTTAGTATCATTGGATACTTTACCTTTCACCAGGCTATCTATTCACGTGAAATCACCTTTTTCTTCACCCTATTCCCTCAGCTTCACTTTTTGTTATCAAGTAAGATCTTTGACTTACTTGCAGTTTCATCAAATACTTTTGCAAGCAAAATCCGATCCCGCATTTTGCTAATTCCTACCCTCTGGTGAAAAGGAACGTATTTCTTCGAAACTCCGCAGATTAAGGATTATCCACTCATTAAGTGTTTCCTTTTCAGATTAAATATGTTTTTAACTCTTTTTCAAAGTGTTTTTTAACATGTTTTATTAACTGTTTGCTCGTATATATATATATATGTTGGAGTAGGGTAACCTTGTCATCTTAGCCATTTGTGATAGAACAAGAGAGAGAGATAATTGTTTTACTTTCCTAGCAAAGAACAAGGCACAAAAGAAATACAAACTTTCTTTTTAAACAATAAAATGAAAAGTATTTTATTTGTAGCAGGAACTGGCAGGTCAGACTGCTAAAAGGGAAGAAGATAAAGAAAGTTCTTTTAAGGTCGTCGTCGGTCAATCAGTACCGTGTTTTCCCTGGCTGGATAGCAGTTGTCTCAAATAGAGACCGTTAATGCTATAGCGAAATGTCCGGTGGACAGGGGACGAAAGAGGATAGATGTTGCTAGGCTGGCAGTCCGGATCTGACTGCTGACGTTCCCTTAAGACTTTTTGGGAGCAGATGAATCAATGTGCCCTGTTAGCTGATTGGTGGCCAGAGAACTCAGAACGGGGGGGGGGGGCATTGATTCACCAGAGAAAATAGTTCTCTGTGACTGCTACATCACCCCCTGCTTAGGCGGAAAGCCGATAGAGAAGAAAAGAAATGGTACAGTTATTTTACAATTTTTTGTGAAAAAATCTTCTTGCTTTTCTGTGAAAAGTTGGTTTTCCTAAACAAGAAAAACGTCATTTCTTTGAGGAAAAAAAGTGTTTTTTGTGTAAAAAGTTCTGTTTTTTTTTTTTTTTGTTTTTTTAAATCCAAGCAGAAATTGAACAAAGGCATTAAACGTACAGAGTCTTACATAATTTCTTTGGCCAATCTACTCTACAACCACTACGTGTAGTGGTTATATAATTGTCTTTGGGTGGAGTACTCACTTCCGGTGTATGTGTATTTTGATGCTCTGTGTAAGTAAGGCGAATGTGTGGCTCATGTGTTTTTCTGTCTAGAAAGCCTTTTTTTACTCTGTCAATAGAGACAGATTCTCTTTTACCACTGATATCTAAGGTGAAAAGTTTATCAGTTTATCAATACGATAAGGGTCAGTATAAGGTAGAGGGGCTTCCATGGTGTCCTTTCTGAGAAAAACGTGAATCCAAGATGAAATGTCCTTTGGGACCGATGATCTTATGGTCTGTTCCCTAGTGTGCATCGGTGGGAGCTTACTAAAACAAGCTCGCAGTCTGTCGACATACAGAGTTGAATCGGTTGTTGTTAATTCTATCGGGGTCAGCATTTGACCTGGCAACGATAGAAATACTCCATAGACAAGTTTGGCTGCGGAGTATCCCAGGTCCTCCTTGATCGATGCATGACAACCAAGAAGGACAACCGGTACATATTCTCTCCATCGCGGTTGGTCGGGGTAATCACATAATGCTGCTTTCAATTGGCGATGGATTGTTGTCTGAATCCGTGTGATCCCTCAGATCCTGGATAGTTCCCGAAATAGGTAAGATGAAATGTTTGTGAGGGGAATGACTTCAGGCCACCGTGTGAAACGGTTTATGCAGGTCAGGAGATAAGTAAATCTCTGACTGACTGGCCAAGGTCCAACCAGGTCTATGTGAACATGGCTAAACTGAGCGTCTGGAGTGCTGAATATTCCGAGAGGTGCACGGATATGCTTGTGCACCTTTGACTTTTGACAGGATACACAGAAACGTGTCCAGGCAGTGATATCACACCTCATATTTGGCCAGAAAAATCTAGCTGTAATCAGCTTCATTGTGGCTTTGCATCTTGGGTGTGCCAGATTGTGTAGAGTGTCAAAAACAACTCTACGATGAGTCACTGGAACAAATGGTCGAGGTGAATCAGTTGAAGCGTCACAAATCATCTGTGTGTCTGAGGTAGGCACGGGTAGGTATGAGAATTTGCAAGTTGCAAATTCAAGTGACGATGGATCCAATGTGTCCAGACTTGGCTGGTCTAAGGCCATCTGCTGTAAGTCGATATCCGATGGTGAGGACAGAGAATTAATAGGAAGGCGGGACAAAGCATCCGCTGCAGCATTTTGCTCACGTGAGATATGTCGGATATCGCTGGTGAATTGTGAAACAAAATCCAAGTGGTGCGTTTTGCGGGGAGAATATTTGTCTGGCTTAGAATGCAGTGCATATGTAAGCAGACGGTGATCAGTGTGGATCACAAAGTGACAGCCCTCGAGTGAATGTTCGAAGTGTTTCACTGCGAGGTACATTGCTAGGAGTTCATGGCCAAACATACTGTAACATTGTTCTGCTGGCTTCAGCTGTTTCGAAAAGTATGGCGATGTGAAGTGGGTGGTTGAAGGTCTTGTAGAGTCTTCACCTTTTCCGGTAATGGAGATATACCGTCTGGGCTGATAATGTGGCCCAGGAAACTAGTGACAAAGCACCAAAACACATTTGCCAGGGTTAATCCTCACCTGGCATTGCTGAAACCGTTTGAATAGTAGGCGAGTGACATGTTCCTCAGGTTAGGCACTTGCTAGGAGAATGTTGTCTATATAGTCATAGACAGAGTCCAAGTCACACACTACTTCGACCATGAAGCGCTGAAAGGTGCTAGCTGCGTTTCTTAAACCGAAGGGCATAGTTAAAAATTCAAACACTCCTAACAAAGTTGTTACTGCAGTTTTGGGTATTTCGGCCTGATTCATTGGGATCTGATGGTAAGCCTTAACATGATCTAGTTTGGAGAAGGTCTTGCAACCATGCAGAGAGGAAGCAAAGTCCTGTATATGTGGAATTGGGTAACGATCAGATACCATCATGGCATTGAGTTGTCGATAGTCCCCAATCAGACGCCAATCTCCAGAACGTTTTGGGACCATATGCAAAGGGGAAGCCCATGGACTGGACGAGGGGCATATGATTCCTAGTTGCAGCATATGGTTGAACTCTGCCTTCACTGCTTTAAGTTTGTCAGCAGAGAAGCGTTGATGTTGTGAGAATACTGGAGCATCTGTGGTCTCAATGTGGTGTTTTGTGGTGTGCATGGGTTCACTTACCACAAAATTTAAACTTGCTAACTCTGGATAGGAGTGTAAGATGGTCTGATATGGGTTATCACCCATATCAGCGACAATGAAAAATACTGGGCTGATAGAGGGGGTGTTTGTTTTCACACCAGAGATGGAAAGTTCCATATTCGCATCTATCAGCCGACGTCTGCGCATATCCAGTATCAGGTTGAAATGGTGCAGGAAGTCCGGGCCTAGTATGGGGTAGGGTAAATCCGCTATAGTAAAGACCTACATAAAGTCTCTCCGTAATTCCAAGTCCAGAGAACGAGAAATTTGACCGTACCTGGGGATGCGAGAGTGATTTACCGCTTGCAGTGTGATAGACGACACTGGAGACTTCTCGGTGAGGAGTTTCAGTGGCCAAATACTGCAAGCAGCTCTGGTGTCAACCAAGCAACGTATTTGGGATAAGGAGTCAGTTATAAAATAGGCACGGATGTGGGAGTTTTGTGGAGAATGTGCCGTGCTCAGTTCTTCTGACGATCATTTCCCTGGTTCGAATACGAACATGGCTTTTTGCTCTTTCGCCCCTCCATACCAAAGCGACTGTGATAAAAGCACAGTTTCGGCTTGTTTGAGTGGCAGTGGTGGTGACGGTAGTGGTGTGAAGGTAAGGAGTTGGCCTGGAGTTGGTCCCTGTGCAACTGCGGCTTCAGCTTGCCAAGTTTTTTTTACCTCATGAGTGATGCTCTCTATGGCTTTTAAAATAGACATATTCACGAGTGGTTGGGTTGTGATGTCATTAGGTGGTGACATCTTTGTGACGGCTTGCAGCAACTATATTATATATATATATATATATATATATATATATATATATATATATATATATATATATATATATATATACTAGCTGTACCCGGCCACGTGTTGCTGTGGCTCTGTTTGTTAAAATGGAACACATTCCTCAAGAAAAATTGCATTTTTTATTTTTTATTTACCTTTATTATATTTTGCATCAAGAAAAGTTGTTTTTTTTTCCACAAAAAAAGATTAATTTTTTACCATAAATTGTTAGATGAAAGTATTTTTTTGTTTTTCTTTTTCAGGAAAACTTGCACCTTTTTTTTTAAAGAAAGGTGGCAGTAAACGTTTCTTTTTGAAAACGGAATTTTTATTATAAAAAGACCAGATGAATGCTTTATATGAACACTGTAAATAGTAGGTGAAAGTAGAAAAAAGTTTGATTTTTTTTTTCAAGAGAATGTACAAATTATTTTTTTTGTCAGCAGATGTTAAGAAAGTAAACAGAAAAAATATTCCCATCATTAATTAATTAATTAATTATGCAAAAAGATAAACAAAATGTTGATTTAGTGTTTCAACATTTGAACAACGCTCAGTTGAATCCAGTGATTGTCGAATGAACCCTAACCATAATTGGAATCCAGGGGGGGGGGTCAAATTCTGCATGAGTACCAATCTTTTTAATTTCGTCTTTTGTTCAATTTTTTGAGTGGGTTATCAGCGATTGCAAACTAACAAATTTAACCAAAATGCAAAAAATTCAACGATTAAATAATTTTAAAAAGTGCTCAGCTTCTAATACAAATCCTAGTAAATCAATCCCCCTTATTGGAAACACTCAAGGGAAGGATGAAACCAAATTATTGCCAGTATGTTTGGGAGAGGTTCTATTTTTTCCTCATTTCACACTAAATAATTTAGGTGACTGAAATAGGAATCTAATTGGAATCTACCCATGTTAAGAACGGCTTTCAGAATAGACACCCCTAATCTTGTCAGCATACCCAAAAACCTATAAAAGTTCACATGTCGAATGTGGACGATGAGTTGGACGTAATGTAAAAATTTACCGAATTTAAAAGGGAACGAAATTTAAATTTATATTTCATTTTTACAACAACCATAGAGCAGAGCATTCTATGCAAATTTTCCCTAACTTAGTGTATCAATATTATATTTTTTAATATTGTATTAATATTATATTTTTTAATATTGTATTAATATTATATTTTTTAAGAAAAAATAATATTTAGGTTTGGAGACAAATTCCTAAACTCATTTCAGACTAAATAATTTAGGTAACTGAAATAGGAATATAATTGAATCTTTAATTTCCTGAGTAGTAAAAATGGTCGATTTGCTGCTAATATCCATTTTTTAGGTACGGGCAAAAATAAACGAAGAATAGGGGGATCTAGTTTTGAAAGCCGATTTATCGGTGCAAGTCTATAAATGGTCCACAAGTAATCTTTTTTACAATAAAAATCTGGAAAAAATCTTTATAATGTACGTACTTGTCACTGCATGAAGATGTTATATTCCAAAAATCACGCAAATCGATCAAGTGGTTTTTTTTTAATTTAAGAAAATCAAATATTATCGGACGTTTTATCAAAGATTTAGCCAGACGCTATCTTGTTTGAGAGATAATGCCACTAACGACCCCTGGCGGAAATATGGGTCAGCAAGCAGACCATCGAATATTTTATCAATGAAGTACTTTTTTTTTTTTTTGAAGAAAATCAAATTTTACGATTTTTAGGGATAATAAATAAATAAATTGACTTCTTTTAATAAAGAGAATGTGGAAATGCCGAGATGTTGAATGTGTGTAACTAAAGAAATAAATAAAAATTATTTCTTTATTAAAAATTTCAACACCACCTATTATTAAAGAAATATTTGTTTCGAGGGTGGTTGATATTATTACAGTGATTAAGGCTCTCAAGCGTTATGAAAAAGTTACAGGGGCCATAGTCAACCTCAGCAAATCCGTTGGCCAGAGGTTGGCCGCTTGGCAGGGATCGAATGCACTTACTTACGTGTTTCCACTGATCCTTTACCGACTGGCTGTACTTCCTCTGCCTGCAGTCCATATGGCGGCCTTAATGCGTGCGCTCTTTTCACTGTTGTGGAATGAGCGACGGCCGCTTGTCCGTAGACAGGTCTGTACTCAACATCTTGTAGATGAGGGCCTGGGGATGCCTGACCTGGCTAGTCATAAAAATGCTGAAAGGTTGGTGTTCCTGGGTAGAACTCTGATTGAGGAATCTGATTGGGGTCCCGCGGTTGATGTAGCATTTCCCAACCTTATCCCCAATCACTTAATTGAATGCCAAAGAAGACCGAGAGGGCAGTCATAATTCCTCAACGAATGCCGAAATGCGCTTAGAACGATGCCAGGGTCCCTTGACTTTACACAGCCTAGAAGGGCATTGTATCGGGGTTTAGTGGTGGGGACCGCTTCGGACTCACTTAGGGAGCGCCTGCAGCTGTTGGAGGGGGAGGTCTGCTCTCTATGGAATTGGATGCCAGGCCGGGGTATCTTAACAACTCCGAATTTTCCCCGACCTAGCGATTGGTTAGAAACGCTTTACCCCTCAATGATATACTGTTCAGAATTGGTAGGATATTTAGTCCTTTTTGTCCACGGTGCGAGGAAGACATTTTAGAAACTGTAGAACATGCATTTTTTACTTGTTCCAAGCTCCGGGAATTCTGGGAGGATGTCAGTGAGGTCACGGCTCGCATCGTCCCCGATCAGGTGACAATCCTGGATTTAGCATCCGTAGTCTATAACGCAGATCCCTTGTGGCCTAGGGAGGAACGAATGGTGTTCCTAGCGACCTTGGCCATAGCTAGACTAGTAGTGTGGGTTTCATGCATAGAGATAGGGTGTGGGAGGAGCCGCCTTCTCATCGGGATCTGATTTTGTATTTTAAACACCAACTTAAAATCAAAATCAGATGCGATAGAAGGAGGTTATCTCGCTCACAGTTTAGAAGGAGGTGGATTCACACTGCTAGTTTATGTGCGTTCATGTGAAACAGGCTTGAGTACGTGTTCCCTGCCTAGGCATGGCACACGCCGACCGTAAAAGCAGACCCAGATAATCAATCCCATAGTGGATCAGTCCCTTAGCTAGTTGGTATGAATGAGCTCCTTGTCCCCAACATTTATTTTAGGTGCTTGAATACCTCCAAAGAAGCCCAGTCCTGATCCATTTATTTTAGTCCAAACCCGTCCCAATGGTATTTTTCTTGGACGTCACCGAATATCCCCATGCTCCTCCCTTTATTTTGTCCGTAGTTATGCTCATTCCCTCTTAGGAAGTGCTCTCTTGTTTTCGGCTGATACCGGAAAATAGGAAGCATTTCAAAATTAAATAGGTAAGGGTGGGTCCTCATTAACACATTCATCGCTTAACGTTTTATTTGGTTCATTTGTTTTTTATTACTATTGTTTTTCTTTATTGTGGGGTGTTCTAAGGCTCTCATTACCCCCGCCCATCACCCGCATATATCATACGCATCAGCATTCCATCTTTCATATATCATACGCATCACCTTCATTGTTTCATTGTAAAAAAAAATCATTATAAAAAAAAAAAGTCATTGTAAAAAAAAAAAAAAAAAAAAAAAAAAAAAAAAAGCTTGTAAATATTGTTCATGTCATCTGGGGTTTTAAGTAGATCCAAGTGGTGATTGCAACTAGTTATAGGGAATAGACCAAGTGGACGACCCCCGACCCCCATCCCCCCACACCCTTTTTGGCCTCATGCCACATTTAAAAAGAATAATTTACATATTTTATATAATTTTAATTTAAAATAATTTTGTAAAATCTGTGATATTTCTTCTTGAAAAAAATATTTAAATAATTAGAAAAGAGGCTTGCCTTTTTTCTACTGTCCTTGGCCTTCGGGCCGGGATCAAAGTGTAGTATTTGTTCTGCAGATGCTGCACTTAAGATAATTTGTACCAGTCAATGGAAGGGAAACCCTCTATACTGGGACAATTATTATTTTTGGTAACCAGAGTGCCCCCTTTTTGCCTACTTTTAGGGGAGCTGGTTTTTAACCCACATTAAAAACGGCCTTGTGCCTAATTTGCTTTGGTGGGGAAGCAAATAAATACAATAAATAGAAAAGAGACTTGCCTTTTTTCTGTTGTTCTTAGCCTTCGGGCCCGGGATCCAAGTGTCTTTCTTTTTTCTTTTTTTTTCTTTTTTTCCCCCGCCCCGACACAAATGAATTATTGTATTACCTTTATTGTTATCTTTTTTGTTTTTACACTATTGTTTATACATTTAAAAAATGTTTTAAAAATTGGGTGCTTAGTAGGACGTCCCCAAGTACGAAAGGGCGAATGCGGTATTATGGTGAAAGAAGATTCTAGCTAAGAGAAACTTTTGTTTAGTTCTAGAGTGACTCCCCTTTTGAGTTGGCCTTGTGCCTAAGATTTTTGTTCATGTTCATTTTTTCCTGAATAAAAGATTTAATATTTCAAAGTGTAGTATCTGTTCCGGCAGATACCACAAGCAAAGACAATATGTGGGGGCAACCCCACATATAAGACCTTGGTCAATGTCATACCAATTGTCACTATCCAACTCCCCTACTCTCCGGGGAGTTGGTCCCCATTTCCCCTTCACTCCTCACATTAAAAATCGGCCTTGTGCCTAATTTACTCGGTGGGGGAGCAAGTAAATACCCTGCTGTTCTTGGCCTTCGGACCGGGATCAAAGTGTAGTATCTGTTCTGCAGATGCTGCGCTTAAGATAATCTGTACCAGTCAATGGAGGGGAAACCCTCTATACTGGGACAATTATTATTTTTGGTAACCAGAGTGCCCCCTTTTTGCATACTTTTAGGGGAGCTGGTTTTTACCCCACATTAAAAACGGCCTTGTGCCTAATTTGCTTTGGTGAGGAAGCAAATAATAACATTAAATAAATAGAAAAGAGGTTGCCTTTTTTTGTTTTTATTGGCCTTCAGACCGAGATCAAAGTCTGGTCAGGATCAAAGTGTAGTATCTGTTCTGATACATACATCGCGCAAGGCAGTTCTGTTCTGGCGACACATTCCCATGCCCGGAACACCTGACGAGCTTTTTGGGTAGCGTTCTGTCCGCACCCCCACTTTGTCTGTCTTTCTCTTCCCCCTCACAGGTGGATCCAAGCTGATAATTTACGAGCTTCCTGTGAGGGAGGGTTGGAAACACTTTCTCTCTCTTCTTTCCACTAACTTCCCACTCCCTCTCTCAGTTCTATCTCCCCTCTTGCCGCCTTTGGCGCCACTTCTTTTTGGCGCCAAAGTCGGCTCCCCACTTTGGACGCCGTCTCCACGTCAGTCAAAACAGCTTCCCCAAAGAGAGAGCAAATTACTAAACTGAGGAGGCACACCCACGAGATCCTCCAAACCAAGGGGCAGCAGCCCCAAAAGACATTGCCAGGGGAGAAGTTCCCCACGAAGGCAGTTCCCCCAAAAAAGAAGAGGCATACCACCCAGAAATGAATACTGGCAAGGAGGTAGCCGCCTCAAGAGACATTATGAAAGGGGATGCTCCCCCAAAGGGAAGCTCCCCAAATAAGGGAGCAGTACTGGACTCACCCAAGGAAAGCGCGGGAGAATCAACCCCTAAAGGGAAACTTGTCTCACAAAGCACCTCCAAGACAGTGAAACGATCTTTTAACCCCACAAAAGACCCCTCGCTCAAGATATCAGAGGGATCTGCATGGGGTAAAACCGCTGATAAGAGACTCTCCCCACAGGAATATAAAAACTTGTACCTTACAAAGTACAAGGAATATATTGAGGGGAACAGCCTCAAGCCAATACCTGGGGACTGGGAGGCGATGGAGGACAAGATCCTGTCCTTCATCACTTTGGACATCCGGGCAAATCAGCTCAAGGGGATGAAAAAAGAGGAAATGGCAGATCTCCAGAAACTGAATATACCCACCAAGTATATACACCAGAAGAGCTTCGCGACGTGGGACGTACTGCTCCCCAACAAGGATGAAGCAGAGAAGTTTGCATGCACAGAACTTAAATGCGCAGATATTAAGTTACTGCCAGAGTATCGGGGCAGGAGGAGAATCTGAGTACAAATATTCAATGCTCCTGCTGACCTATGCACACAACTGCTGGGAGCTTTCCTCAGTAATTTGGGACAGGTGAAGCGGATGGACCCGGCACGCTCCAAAAACGGTGTCCACCTGGGAAGTTATACTAGCAATGCGGGTCAAAAAAGAAGGCTTCCTAGGCATACCAGCAACAATATCCTTCAAGAAAGTTAACATGACAGTGGTGATTGAGGGTTGGTGCCCTCACTGCTGGTTTTGTCTGAAGCAGGGCCACATGGCAAAGAACTGCCCCCAAAAAGCAGTCCCAAGCCAACCTGTGCCACAAGTAAACACAGTTCCAGCAGCGGGGGTGGCAACAGCCACTGAAACTAGGGAATCACCAATATCAGCCCTTGAGTTGGCAAAGCCCAAAGATCAATGGAGTACGGTGGCAGGGCGTAAACGGAAAACACATCTATCTCCACATCAACCCAACCACCTGCTCAACAGCAACAGCAGCCACAACGACAACAGCAGCAGCAACAACATAAGCAGCAGCAACAGCAGCAACAACAATAGCAGCAGCCAAAACCACAAAAGCAGCTGCAACAGCAACTGTCGCAGCAGCAAAAGCAGCAGCAACAATAACAGCAACAGCCAGACAAGCAGCAGCAACAACAACCACCACAGCAGCGGCAGCAACATTAACAACAGGAGTAACAACCAGAGGAGCAGCACCAATCAACGGTCCACACACCAACTGAGACGGCCAAGCTCCTCTGAGGATGAATCAGCTAGTGAGAGGGAGAAGAACCCCACCTCACCACTCTCCGGTTTATTTGAAATGCAGGAAAAGATAAAGAAAAGAAGAAAAAGGGAACAAAAAGTGCCCCCCCCCACTCCCTGTGAGCATACACCACCCCAAACAACAACACAACCCACTTCCACCGCCAAACCACACACTGCACCAACACCAGACACCGCACCAACACCAGGCACCGCACCAACACCAGGCACCGCACCAACACAAGACACAACACCAACACCAGACACCGCAGCAACACCAGACACCACACACCACACACCACACAAACACCAAACACCACACAAAGACTGGACACAACAAAAACACGAACATGAACACCAAACACCACACATACACCTGTCCCCACACAAATGCAAACTGAGCCATCAGCCCAAAAAGAAAAGAGTGAACTCGGGAGGGGGAGAGACGCTTCAGCTTCTCCCGCTCACGGACTTACTGCATCAGAGACTCTCCCCTTTGAAATGAGGGAGAAACTGTGTTTTATAGACCCCCTTTCTGTAGCAATGGATTTACACCACCGACAGAGAAAAAATTTAAAACCTCTGCTGGATTACCAATAGAGAGGGGGAGAAGACATTAATGTCCCCTCTAATTTCCTGGACGCCCCATTGCTAACAACTTTTGTCAGGCTTCCAGCTGGAGGCCGCTGAAGGGGCTGTTCCGGGAATTGAACTGATTAAGAAAAATGACCCTTCCCTTGAGGAACTCTCAAAACAATGCAGGGGAAGGGTCCCAGTGTTGGTTCATCTGCCACTCTATAGGGTTCTTAAATTGACTTTCCCGTTGGATGTTGGTGGCATTGTGAGAGAAGATCAGAATATGAAAAACCTGACCACCCTGAGCATTGCATACAGTGTTGGTGTCCTTTCCCCGACCAATTTCGGAGCTGAGTGTAACACATCTTAAGGTAGGTACCATGGCTTTGAATTTGGCTAGTTTGAATGCGAGGGGCTTGAGATCATCAGGCCGGGTGGCTCGCCTCCAACACAACCTCTTGTCCCTTGGAGTGCATGTGGCTGCGATTCAGGAGACGCATTTCGTTTCTTCTGTGAACTGTCAGGTGCTGGCCCAAGATTTTGAGGTTTTCTCAGCATATGGCAGCCCGCGGGGAAAGGGAGTCTCCTTGCTGGTTAAATGTACCCTGTCCGCAATGGTCGATGTTGTTCATAGGGATGCGGAGGGCAAATTGGTTATGGCCGATGTTGCCACAAAAGATTCTGTGTTTCGAGTGGTCATGGTTCATGCGCCCAGCACCAGTTGTAAGAGGGTTTCATTCTTCGGTCAACTTGACGCGTTTGTAGATTGGCGGAAGCGGGTAGTGCTAATGGGGGATTGAAACGCCATGTTAGACCTCAAGATAAAGCTAGAGTGTCGGAGATGTGCGAGTCCAGGTTGGCTGATCTGATGGCTAGATGCGGTCTGGTCGACAGGTTTCGGATTGAGCATCCGGGGCGGGAGATGTGAACATGGACCAATAGCGTTCCCTCCTATCCAAACACCTATTTGGACAGGATGTTAATTAGGAGAGGCAAAGTAGACCCACGTTCACTTGGCTAGGCCAGACGGACCATAAACTAGTTATGGCCTGGCTGAAGCTAGGAAATAGGCCTAAGTTAGTGGGGTACTGGAAGTTAAACCCCTCCCTTCTGGAGGTACAAGATATCTAAGATCAATTAAGAGAACTAATTAAAAAGGCACTAGTGGGGGCGGTTACCAGGAGTAAGTGGTGGTTAGGTCTCAAAGCCAAGATCAGAAGCTTCTCCATCAAGTATGCCCAGCGCCCTGCACTCGATAAGGACAAGACGAAGAAGCAGCTAGAGCAGAAACTAGCCCGGGCTACGGGTGAGGGTGATAAGGTTAGTCAGGAATTAGCTAAGCAGGACCTTCTACGCGAGACTAGTGAGCATTACGAAGGCCAAATAGTTAGAGCTAGGCTTAGAAAGATAGGCAACGAAGCAGTCAATTCTGATGCAGACGTGCACCATGAGGTTTCTAGGCGTGGCTCGGGCAAATACATTGCGAAAGTCAGACATCCGGATGGATGTACCCTTGAATTGACTCGGGAGATGTGCAAGGAGTTTTAAGAACATTTCGAGGAGCATTTTACGTAGCAGCCCGATATTCCGGTCCTTGAGTTTAGCGACTCAATGACGGAGCGATGGATGACGGAGCGGGAGGTCTTTACTGCGCTGAAGCAGGTCAGCTGTGACAGATTGCCGGGACTTGATGGTCTGCCATACGAACTGTATTTGAGGCTGTCGCCCATGTTTCTGCCTCTTCTGATGGATGTGTTCAACCATTGGTTTGCTCAGAGATCCATCCCAGAGTAAGTCACTAAAGGAGTGATCACTTTGCTGAAGAAAGGTGACGGGCATGGAGGGGAAGATTTAGAAGACTACAGGCCAATAACCCTGCTTAACACAGAGTTGAAGATTTTGGCCAAGGTCCTGTCGAATTGGCTGCAGGTTGTTATCGGCGAGTTGGTTGAACCGGAACAGAACTACGCTGTGATGGGGAAATCGATTCAGAACAACTTGCACCTGATCCGCACAATCCTAAAGGGGGGAATAGATGACAACACGGAAACGCTGCTGATCAATTTAGATCAGTCCAAAGCGTTCGATAGGGTCGACCACCGTTTCTTGGCATCTGCCTTAGAGGCTGCCTGCTTTAAACCGGACTTTTGCAAGTGGATCTCCGTGATGTATCGACAGCCCACAGCTGTTGTGTAAGTCAACGGAAAGCACTCGAAACCTTTTGTTATCTCTCGGTCGATTCGTCAGGGTTGTCCACTCTCACCCCCTGCTTTACGTCCTGGCCTTGGAGTCTCTACTCCACAAGCTGAGATGTGGGGCGGCAAATTCGGCCCTGCGCAGAATGGCTCTGCCTGGCGGCTCAGCTGCCAAGGTATCCGTGTTCACAGATGATGTCACGGTCTTCGTGTCGAGCTTCAGAGACATTGAGATCGTGTTGGAGGCGCTTGCACAGTACGAAAGAATCACGGGGGCCAAGATAAACTACAGTAAGTCGGTCGGACTGCGGTTAGACGCCTGGAGTGGCAACGCAAACCTCCTGGTCTGGTTCGGATCCTTCGCATGTAGTTTGGACCGGGTCTCCAGCTTGATAAGAATTGGTAGGAGGTACGGTCAAAGGTGGAGGCTGCGGTCAACTCGTGGCTTTCTAGGAAACTTTCCTTAAAGGGTAGAGCCGAGGCGTGCGCCACATACGTCTTCCCTCTCATCCTTTACCGACTGGCCATACTTCTCCTGCCTGCACCTCACCTAACAGCTCTTGTCAAACTCTTGTCTTTGCTCCTTTAGGACAGAGGAAGACACTGGGTGAGCAGACAGGTCTGCATTCAACGTTCGTGTGAGAGAGGTTTGGGAATGCCGGACTTGAAGTGTCATCGAGACACTGAGAGGCTGGCCTTCCTGAGCCACTACCTTCAAGAGGAGCAACAGTGGCACCTTGCGATTACTGCCGCCTTTCCCGACTTCATTCTCGACCCCTCTATCGAGAGTCATTGCAGGCCGCGGGGAGATTCAGCCTTCCTGAAAGAGTGCCGAGCCATGCTAAAACAACTACCAAGGTCTATGCACGTGTTTGGGTTGGCAGCAGAGTGAGATCTGCTCCACGTGGAGTTGGGCGCCAGGTTCGAGTCATCTGAATAATCTGGAGTTTTCTCTAACCTGGCGATTGGCCTGAAATGCACTTCCACTTAACAACATACAATGCAGTTCTGGTTTTTTGGAGTCACCTGCTTGTCCACATCGATCTCGAGCATCCTCACCCAATTACCATATCCAATGTCGTTGACAACGTGAGGCCGCCGTGGGATAGGGAAAGACAAATGGTCTACATTACGATTCTGGCCGTACCGAGAATGGTGATTTGGACGTCGCATCTGCAAGATGGCCGAGGGGTGTTGTCTTTTTCTGATCAGAAGCTGACCGCTTTCTTTAAGCACCAACTACAGGTGAAGATCACATGTGATAGAAGAAGGCTGCATCGCGCGGCATTTGACAGAAGATGGATACATGTAGCAAGTCTGTGTGTATGAAAAGGAGCCAAATTTGAATACGTGTTCCCCGCCTAGGTGTGGAACACGCAGTTCTGTCAAGTGAAATTTTATCCTTAGCCTTTTAGCTAGCTGAGTGTGTGCTCCACCGCCTCCCCCACCCCACCCCGATTAGGAAGCCTCCAAGATACCCACCCCCACCTAATTACCATTTTTTCTTTTCACCCCTATCTCTAAATTTCACCCATCTTGGAGAGAAAGAAATCAATCACTAACCCCCCCCTCCCTCCACACCCCAACATTTTCTTTTCTCCATTTCGTTCCATCTAGAGAGCATCCCTACTTAGAGACTGGCTCGCAGGAGCTCAGGTTCCTTTACAAACCAAAGTGAAAGGGGCAGTCTATCAACTAGATGAGGTTGGGAGGGCCCTACTAATCACTAGTGGAATTTTTTTTTCCTCCCGCCCTCGACACAAATGAATTATTGTATTACCTTTATTGTTATCTTTTTTGTTTTAATAATAATAAAAAATGTTTAAAAAATTGGGTGCTAAGTAGGACGTTCCCAAGTCTGAAAGGGCGAATGCGGTATTATGGTGAAAGAAGATTCTAGCTAAGAGAAACATTTGTTTAGTTCTAGACTCACAAGGATGATAAACGACCCCCATTTTCCCCTAAGTTTTTTGTTCATGTTCATTATTTTGCCTGAATAAAAGATATAATATCTCAAAGTGTAGTATCTGTTCCGCCAAATACTGCAAGCAAAGACCATATGTGGAGGGGCAACCCCACATATAAGACTTTGGTCAATGTAGGGCAACCCTTCATACCAATTGCCACTATCCAGCTCCCCTACTCCCCGTGGAGTTGATCCCCATTTCCCCTTCACTCCTCACATTAAAAATCGGCCTTGTGCCTAATTTGCTCGGTGAGGGAGCAAATAAATACCCTGCTGTTCTTGGCCTTTGGGCCGGGATCAAAGTGTAGTATCTATTCTGCAGATGCTGCAGTTAAGGTAATTTGTCCTGGTCAATGGAGGGGAAACCCTCTATACTGGAACAATTACTATTTTTGGACCCAACCAGAGTGCCCCTTTTCCCTTTTTTTCAGGGAGATGGTTTAACCCCACATTAAAAACGACCTTGTGTCACATTTTGCTTTGGTGGGAAAGCAAATAAATGCTAATAGAAAAGAGCGTTTTAATATGAATATCAATACACACAAATGAAAAACGAATTTATGGGAGTATAGACTAACATTTCAGCCCGGCGTTTCCCAGGTGTTTGGATGCGTGTGTTGAGCAAAAACAAATAAAGTGGTAGTAGGAAGACAGGCTCGAACCCGTACCACGAAGGAGGAAAAGAACGGGAAAAAACCCATGACGTCTTTGCGATTACGACCACCGCCAAACCTGAAGTTTAAATTAAGGCTAGACAATCGAAAGGAGAGCATAACTTTAAAAAATATCGGCGAAAAAAGTGACCCCCCCCTGTAGAAAAGTGCCTAGTTGAAGGTGAAGATATTAATGTTTTTAGCCAATGTTTTAATATTTGTCGTATGAAAGGTTGAACTTTAAAACGATACTAATCTTGGTAAAATCCGTCGCCTCTGTCGAAAGTTTTAGGCAGACATGCAAACATACATACATACATACATTTATATATTGGTAACTAAAAATTTTCGACCCAACCGATTAAAAAGCTTGCCCTATTTCTGAATACCCATTATGTAAAAATTGTCTGAGTAATTTGGTAGAGACCGCAGAGGTCAATTTTTTTTTTACTTTGACCCCTATTATGACCCCTTAACATTTATTGTTTTGGGCTCAAATCAAGTTATTAAGTTAGATCTATGTCCAAGGAACCTATATCTAAAATTTCAAGTGTTTAGACCCAAAATTGTGGGAGGAGTTTGATGGAGTTCTCAAAGGTCAAATCATTGAACTTTGATCCCTTAACAGCCAAATTTCTGGCCCAAAACCGATCACAAATCTCTCAAATCTCAGTACACTGTATATCAAATTTTGAGTCTGTAGACTAAAAATTAACAGAGTTATTGCGTAGGGAAATACACACACAGACACACACACACACACACACACACACACACACACACACACGTTCACGGGGCAGGTAAATAGTTTTCATGATATGAAGAAATTACTTTTTCAAAAAAGTGAGGGATCACTTTCCTATGCAAATTTAACGTATAATGAGCACTCACTTTCTGGTCACCTAATAATTTCTTCATATCATAAAGCAAATTAACTGTGAAAACCGGCGCTGTTTTTTACTAAGAGGCTCATTCATTTTTTCATCTCATAAATTAGGACGCTAATAATGCTGCTAGTAAGCTTACACGAGTGGTTTACAAAAAAACATACTTTTGTTTTTCGTTCTTTTTTCATTATAGAACTTTTATAGTTTCTATCAGGTGCTTCTGCAGTTTAATATTTCACAAAAACTTTGTTTACATTAGGGGAGGCGGTGGAGGATCAGCAGCCGCCACAACACCTCCTGATTCTCCACTGCATCCCCTAATGTAAACAAAATCTCTTAAATATAAACGAAAACATACACCCACATACGGGGGGGGGGAAAAGAACAAATTATAAAAAAAAAAACGATATGCCGTAAAACAGTGTGAAAACAGTATTAAAAAAAAAAAGAGAGAAATTGTTGAATGTCTCGATTAAAAAAAAGAGAGAGAAAAGAAATATATGTCGAAATGGTTAGGAAAGAAAGAAGAAATAGTAATAGTATTAGAAAATAGTGAAAAAGTCTATAATGACCTTTGACAACAAATATTGGATCATAAACAATACCCCTGACCATTTCAATATTTTGATAGGTTCGACCGACTCAGCTAAGGTCACTGATCTGGTTGGGCTTTTCCTCTTGGGTGAAATTCACGATATACTCCACAAGTAATTCAGATTAGAGGGGGGCCTTTACAGAGATGATGCACTCTTTGTAACAAATTCCACAAATAAAAATTACGAAAAAGCAATTCAATCCCTACATAAATTCTTTAAAAATTATTGACTTACTATAAAAATCGACCCCAATAAAGGAATAATTAATTTCTTGGACGTAACTTTAAATCTTGATAACACTACTTTTGAACGCTATCATAAGCTGTACTATGTGTTCATAATGAATCAAATCACCCTAAATCAATATTGAAATCAATAGTTCCCAATGTCTCTTTAAGAATTTCTAAACTATCTTCTAACAAATCTATATTTAATAAAAACACAAAATATTACAATGAGGCCCTTAAAAACTCAGGATACAAATCACAAATTAAATAAAAAAAATAAAATGATAAACATACAAATCACAAATTAAATACCAAAATAAAAATGATAAACATGCAAATTACATAGGAAACTGCAATAATTATAATAAATCTAGTAAAAACATAATAACCTATAATATGGTCATGTCATCCCACAAAAGAATGGCAAAAAATAATCTGAACATAATGCAAAACCAAATTAAACCACAAGCATTAACCACTAACACAAAGAAACCCCTAAACAAAATCATTAAATGTAAAAACAAACATAGGGAAACCCTATGGTTTAACCCTCCATACTCTAAAAATCTTAAAACAGACTTAGCCAAAGAATTTTTTAAAATATTAGAAAGAAACTTTAAAGCCCCTCATAGGTACAGTAAAATTTTTAATAAAACAGGATCAAAGTGTCTTACTCAACAATGTCAAATCTACATCAAAAAATAATTAGTTCCAACAATAAAAAGATTAGGAAGATACAAAATACAAATATGCAAATTATGGAAGGCTGTAACTGTAGAAGAAAAAATAAATGTCCTTTACAAGGTACTTGCAAAGTAAAAAGTGTGATTTATAGTTGCACAGTATAAAACCCCCAAATATAAATTATAATGATAGTAACCATATAAATCCTTTCATACAGACTAATTCCAGCACACAATCAATCAACGAAAACACCCCTATTAACCAATCTACCAATCAAATACAACCAAACGTATTACATATCAATACCACTCTAAATCTAGCTGAAAACAATTATTATAAATATATTAAACAAAATGCAATTTATTTTGGGTCCACATTTGGACTTATTAAACACAGAATCTCCACACATAAGCACTCCTTTTAAAATCTATCCGTGAAAAACCAGATATCTTTATCAAAACATATTTGGCACCTTAATGATGGAAATATTCCCTTCAATTTAAAATGGAAAATACTTGGATCCTATAAAGCGTACATGACGGGTGACAGATTCTGCACACTTTGTAGATATGAAGCCCTTAATATATTAAAATATAATGACAGTAAATTCATTCTCTTAAACTTAAGAAACAAAATTCTTAGAGGATGCATTCATAAACGTTGGTTTAAATTCGACAGTTTTAAACAACCATAAATCATAAAATTTTCTGATTACTAATCTATTTTAAACATTTATAATCTATAACTTAATAATAATAATAATAATAATAATAATTATTATTATTATTATTATTATTATTATTATTATTATTGGAATTCACGGTTAAACAAGGAATTGTTTTACACATGTTCGGATGTTTTATGTTTCTGTTTTTGTGTACATTTTTCTGGACGTCAGCAACATCAGCAGCGGAGTTTTAAAAATAGCAGAGGGGGAAAAAACAAAAAAACTAAGCGTTTCTAACTGAAACTATAATTTAAAACTTGAATTCACGGTTAAATGAGGAATTGTCTTTCACATGTTTGGATGTTTTATGTTTCTGTATTTGTGTACATTTTTTCTGGCCAAAAGCAACATTGACAGAGGAGTAAAAAAAATAGCAGACAATAAAGTAAGCGTTTCTAACTGAAATTATTATTATTATTATTGTCATTGTTCTTCTTCTACTTATTATTATTATTATTGTTATTATTATCATTATCATTATTATTATTATCATTATTATTATCATTATTATTATTGTTATTATTATTTAAAAAACAAAATTTACTTTATTGGTTATTACTATTATTACTAATATTATTTCTAGTAGTAGTAGTGGTGGTGGTGGTATATTTTTTTTATTATTACTGTAGCTGTAATGGTAGGTGTTATTTTTTGTTGTCATTGCTATTGTTTTTGCTGTTAATATTATTGCTACCGATATTAGTGTTGCTATTATCATTGTAGATTTTATTTCTATTGTTGTTGTTGGTGGTAATGGGAATAGTGGCGGGGGGGAACCCTCCTAGAGATAATGTATCGATAAAACTATCAGTGGTGGTGTAACCTTAAATTCACTAACCCCATTTAAAATCAAAATATTGAAAACGACGTGAATGAGGCTAGAACATCTAGTGATGGTCTCACATCAGGTAGGTGTCCTACTGGTCAACAGGGTGGGTCCTGTCGTCATCATACAACTGTTCGAAATTCTGAAGGTGTGGCTGGATATAGGGGGAGTGAGAATTGCCAGAAAGGGTCCCAAGGCACGAAGGGAGTTGGAACAGGAAATGTCAAAAAACCATTGACGGATGAGGAAAGAAAAGTACGGTTGGAATGCTTTGTAAGAAGTGGAAATACCAAATCTGGTGGATATATCTGAAAAGTGAAGGAAGAACGGGATTCGAGAGGAGGAGGAGCTAGAAGTGGCGTGAGTTTAAACAAATTAAAAATAACAACCTACTTTCAGTGATTGCAAGAGAAGATATTGAACGGATGGTTAGGAATGAAATGAATAACGAAAGTAAACTTGATGAAACAAGTTCTGATGAAAGAACTGAGAGAGTGGAAGTACAGAAGGGAAATGTAAGCGATGGTGAGAGGTGGACAACTGAGGAGGAATGGAATCCTATGGAAGTGATGAGAAGGAGTTTGAAGGATCTAAGGCAAATGAGATCAATGACTCTGAGACAATGGAACCAGTGGAAGGAGCAGATGTATGGAGAAGTGGTGATGAAGATCAAATTTGTACTTCTGTAGAAAAAGAAGTATTTCAGAAGTTAAGGTTCTTTTTTGAGACGATATCATAGAGATTCCAAGTATGAAGACTAGTGGTGAAAAACGAAGTAAAAATAATTCAAGGAGTAATTCACAACATCATAAGAAAGAACGTATCAATTACGGAACTTAACAGGCTTCTGTATGCAGCGTCATATGTTATTGCGAATCGTCTTGGCTTATTACAGAAAAAAAAAGGGAGAAATGAAGGATAGAAGGTCACACTGGCAGAGGCGGCTTGAAGAAACTATTAAACGGTGGCAGAATCGAAGAAATAAGAAAAGGAGTTAAACTAGGACAGAAAGCCAAAGACGAGCTTAAAAGGAGATATAGATTGCTGGAAAAGGGAACGATGAACGTTCTAACAATGTTGAAAGAAAATTAGGAACTTTCTTGGAAAAAGTGTTGCATTTCGTCAGAACAACCTTTTCCGGAACAATCAGTCTCAGTTGTATAAAGAATTAAATGGTAGTAAACAGGCGAGAAATAACAACACTCTAGATGCAAAAGATGCAAGGAAGTTCTGGAGTGGGATTTGGTCTGTTGAAGGGCGATATAATGAGAAGGCTAGCTAGTTGGGAGAGGTCAAAGAAAGGCTATCAGAAATGCAGCAGATGAAGAACGTTGAGATAACCATCGATGACGTTAAGGCTGGCATATGAAGGATGACAAACTGGAAAGCAGCTGGTCCAGATGGAGTGATGGGCTTCTGGTTTAAACAGTTTCCATGCCTTTATCCACCTATAGCTGCTGCTCTGCAAAGGGTTGTAGAGTCAGGAGATGTCCCTGATTGGCTTGTGAAGGGAAGAGCAACACTGATTAGGAAAGATCCTGCAAAAGGAACAGATGCCAATAATTATAGACCAATTACATGTCTGCCATTGATGTGGAAACTGTTGACTGGAATATTTGTGGAGAAAATTTATGAACATCTCATATGGATGCTTAAGGTTGTGACCAATGAAGTGGAGGTATGAGAGACCAAGGCTGATTATGTGAAATGTATGGATAGAGAAAGGGCAGAGGAACTGGCTAGAAAGAAAATGCATGGAAGGTTCTTCCAGGATATAGCAGAAATGGCTGATGAAAGATCATTGCAATGGCTTAGAGCTCGGTATCTGGCTAAGAGTTCTGAAGCTTTTGTTTGCGCAGCACAAGAGCAGGCATTAGGAACACGATTGTTCAAAAAAGTGGTTCTAGAGGAAGTTGCTGCAGAATGCCGGATTTGTGGTTAGACCTCAGAGTCAATTGCGCACCTTGCAGCAGGGTGTAGTGGACTGGTCCAGAGAGAGAGTACCGCAAAAGACACGATCGCATGGGACTCCGGATATATTGGGAGGTGTGTAAGTAGGTTGGGGTAAAGTGTGCTGAAAAATGGTTTGAGGAGGTGCCTGATGAAGTAAGAACAAGTGAGGATGGCAAGGTAGAGGTATGGTGGGACAAAAGTGTCATAACGACCAAGCAATTGGAAGATAATCATCCGGATTTGGTTGTCATTGACAAGGTCTCAAAAAACTGGCAGATTGTAGACTTCTCAGTATCCTGGGACTGGAATGTGAGAGAGAAGGAGAAGGAGAAGTGGAGCAATTATGCTCCATTGGCCTTGGAGATAAGGCGTATACACGGGGTTAAAACACAAATAATTCCGGTCATAGTTGGTACACTAGGAGTAGTATCAAGTCGTCTGGAAGGGCAATTGAAAAAACTACAAATCCTCGATGTTTTAGGCGGCCTTCAAACCTCTGCAATTATAGGTACCACCAACATCCTTAGGAAAACTCTTGATCTTTGAAGCTCCTGGTTTGAAGCCGGGATTAAGGGAAATCCTCTGGAAATGAATCCCATGCCTTTCCAGGGAGACGTTCATAAACGAAATCAGAATTATTATTATTATTATTATTATTATTATTATTATTATTATTATTATTTTACTTAGTATTTTATTACCATTATTTTCTACTTTTTATTTTATTATTTCATTTTAGATGGATATGTATTTTTTATTAATATTAGTGCTATAACTATTATAATTACTATTATAAATATTATTATTTAATTACTACCACAAAGATTAATAGTATTGTTATTATAGATTTTATTATTCTTAATATCTTTAAACCATAAATTTCAATCTATAAATAATTAGCAATTATCTCCCTTTGACTAATAAAGGTGTTTTTTTATTTAAATGTCATTTTTTCAAAAAATGGCAGTTACCTCCCTTTCTAAATTAATTATAATTTTAAGTTTAAAAATAGCGTTTCCACTGATATTATAAATTTATCAACATTTCATTCAAAGTAATATAAATAACTATTTCAACCATTCAGAGACAACTTTTAACAACATGACGAGGAATGGATGGACTAAAATAAGAACTAACTTTAAAAACGGGCAGAAAAAGGTGTATATATTTTTTATTTGAAATATTAACAATATTTTCTCTTAACCTTACTTTTCCACCATATTTTATTTTTATTTTATTTCTTTATTTTTTTTTACATAGGCATCACCACTTATCCAGGCCAAGAGGCCACTCGAGGATAAGTGTTAAAGAGTGTACAGTAGAAATTGGACAATATAGTAACAGTTAGTAATGGAGATTCGGTAAATTTGTTAACTTATATGGAACGGCTCATCAAAAACTTGTTTACGTTAGACTTGAAGACAACCATATTGTAGTCAGCTGGAAAGCAGAAAAATGGAAGACAATTCCATAGGTGTGCAGTTCAAAGAAAGAAGCTTTGCTCATGGAATCTAGGTTTAGATTTAGACATAGATAAAGAGTGGAGGAAACTAGTGACAGTGTTTTCTGCTAGACGGGTGTTTCTTGTGAAAGTTTGGCGAGGAGGGGGCATAGAATAGAGCTCAGCCGAGCACTTGCCATGAAAATAACGATAAAGCAGAGACAAACTCGCAACATTTTTTCTGTGAGAAAGAGGTTGCAGGGAAGAGAAAAGGACATCCCCCACAAGGCTACAAGGTCTATTTTGAACTCTATCAAGGCAGGATGTCCTTTCTAGCAGCTCCTGCCCAGATGTGGCAACAGTACTCCATCCTTGGACGTACCTGCCTCTTATATAGATAGAGAATTGCATCAGTAGTGAGATATCTTCTGGAACGGTAGAAGGATCCCACCGTCTTTCCAGCGACCTTGGAAACAGACTTGATGTACGTGTCCCATTTCAGATCAGGAGTGAAGGTCAAGCCCAGAAGCTTGTCAAAACATGGGGCTTTCCCTAGACGAGAGCCATCCATTTCAATTTATGCCAGATGGGCATCAGAGCGTTGATGATGTAAAGATAGGAGTTTGGTTTTAGATGTATTAAAGGTAACGAGCCACATCTTCTCCCACTGAACTATGCGCTCGAGATCAGAGGAGAGAGAATCAGAGAGAGCTTTGTCATATACAGCCTTTGATATGTTGCCGTAGATGGTCGTGTCATCAGCATAGATGTCAACAAATGATTTAAGTATGTGTTTAGGGAGATTATTGATGTAGACCAGGAAGAGAGTTGGGCCCAGATGGACCCTTGAGGGACTCCAGCATTAATAGTGCCTCTGATTTTTGTCCATCAACCACTACTCTTATGAGCTTATCAGAGAGAAATGATTTAATAATTGAGAAGACATTTCCAGCTATACCGTAGCCGGAAATCTTGTGAAGTAGGCCTTTATGTGATACCTTGTCAAAAGCCTTTGATGTGTCAAGAGCAATTGCCCTAGAAAGGTAGCCTCCATCGAGAGATTCGCTAATCCTATGAGATATAACTGTAAGCACATCTGCTGTAGATTTAGCAGAACGGAAACCATATTGCGTGTAACTAAGAAGGTTATTTTTGCTAAGATGTTTGATTACTTCTCTATTTAACACAGATTCCAGCAACTTACTCATAACGCACAAAAAAAAAAAAAAATGTTTTGAACGCTACTAACTGAATTTCTTTCAATACAGTTTACAATTTGGAGACGGAATTGTTTTTGTTGAGATAAGTGATTTCAATCATGCTTTTTATTGTAGATTTAAAATATTAACAACTCCATTTTATTTCAGTATTTAATTTGTGTATTTCTGTTTTATTAAATGCTAGCTTTTTTCTAGTCTAATACCGGCTTCCATCTTATCTCGAAATTACTTATAACGGCACCAACTTACTTTCGGAAGAACCCCCCCCCCCCATCAGCCTTTTCTTTTATATTGTAAGCTTCTTAAAACGTTACTAGCTTAAGTTCAGAATAAAATCACGATTTTCTTTTAACGGCTAATTTAAAAAAAAAATGTTTTGAACGCTACTAACTGAATTTCTTTCAATACAGTTTACAATTTGGAGACGGAATTGTTTTTGTTGAGATAAGTGATTTCAATCATGCTTTTTATTTTAGATTTAAAATATTAACAACTCCATTTTATTTCAGTATTTAATTTGTGTATTTCTGTTTTATTAAATGCTAGCTTTTTTTTTTTTTTTTTTTTTTTTTCCTCGTACATATGTTTATTTATCTACCGAGTTGATAGCAAAAATTACGAATTATACTCATTTTTAGTTCGTGTGAGGGGAATCTATCACCATACTTTCCCTTAAACACGTCTGTTGGACTTTTATTAAGTAGAATACTTAATATATATTTTTTTTTTAATGGAGAGTAGAAAACGCATTGTGGATGCGTTATCGGCAGCTCCTGTTACTCTCGCTTCTTCTTATTTGTCCCTCAGTCCTCATTTTTTAAATGAGTGATTTTTCTGACAAAGGGAGAAGAAAAAGCTGTTTTCTAGGTTGGCAGTATATTTGCGAACAGTTGGCTGAGATGGCGGAAATTTTCTGTTTCTATCTATCCTTGTAGCCATGTCACTAGTAAGGGTGCTGGAGGTAAACGTTTTGTCTGGGCTGACGTTATCCGCCTGATAGTCAGGGACCCGAACCTTGGATTAACCACTAAGGAGGCTGTCCTATCAGCAGGTGCAAAGTACTGGGGCTGCTGTATTGCCATTTGGTGAATGGATTCTGGACCATGCAGTAGCTTCTGGTGGGCTCTCTCGATGCCATACTAGTGGGTAATTGTTACGGCTTTACCTTATCATTAGCTACAAATAAAAAAAAAAAATTCTTCGTTTCTTTTTCTCTCTTAATTTCCCCTCTCTGTCCTGCTCTAAGTAAATCTGTCGACCTAGTCCACAAATTCCAAAATTCAATCATGACAAGTTTCAAGAAAAAATACACGATTAAACCCGGTTCTCCAACTTCCAACGTAGACCCCTACTACCATGTCTCCTTCTCCAACATCAGGGGTCTTCGTTCTAACCTTCCAGAGGTTGAAACCCAATTACAGGAGACTAAACCAGACCTTTTATTTTTAAGTGAAACTGGCATTGGACAGGCTATTTCCCTAGATGAGTTTGCAATTTCAGGATACTCTAACTTAACTTCTAAATCTGACCCCCAAGATCGCCATGGGCATGGAATATGTGCCTATATTAAAGATAGCTTTCCATGTGGGAGGGACATCTCCAGGGAAGATCCTAACTTACCCTATATGTGCTTCCGGGTTGTTTTAGCTCACACTACTGCATTTATATTTACTCTCTATCGCCCCCACAACAGCGGAGTTACTATCTTTCAAAGCATATCTGAGAAAATTGACCAAGTCCTTTCTACTTATCCTTCAGCTAACATTCACGTATGTGGAGACTTCAATGTTCACAACGTCGAATGGTTGACCCACTCAAACAAGACCGATGATGAGGGGAGGTTCTGTCATGATTTCTCCATTGCCTATGACCTCACTCAGATTGTTCAGGAACCTACCTGTGTGCCCGATAATGACGGCCAGTATGCGAGCCTACTAGACCTTTTTCTCACAACTTGCCCTGAACTATGTTCAGTTTCTGTTCTGTCGCCTCTTGGATCTTCCGACCACTCTGTTGTATCAGTTAAGATAAAAATGAAATGTAATAAGTCCCCAGACGTACCTCTTCTTCGTACAGTATATCGATACACTAAGGCTGACTGGGATAGCTTCCGTACATTTATATCTGATCTACCTCTGCATTCCATGTTTAAAAAGGATGTGTCCTCTATAGTATTAGACCTAACTGAATGGTTAATTGTAGGTATTGACCATTTCATACCCTCTAAAAAGTTTCAGCAAAAACCTAACAGCCAGCCATGGTTCTCTCCAGAATGTGCTGCTGCCATTGCGCACAGAAATCACTTTTTCCACTGCTTCAAATGTAATAGATGTATGGAAACTAAAGCCGTTTTCAGGACTGCCAGCAACCATTGTAAGAAAGTAATAAGGAACGCAAGGGTGTTGTATGCTCAATCTGTTAAGTCCAAAGTAGCTGAGCAGCGGCTTGGTTCCCACCAGTTTTGGCAAATAGCAAACAGAATCCTGAACAGAAGCGTGTGCTCCATCCCAACTATTATCAATGGTCCTGAGGTAATCTCGTCAGCATCAGACAAAGCCAAACTCTTTGTCAAGAACTTTGCAGCTAATTCTACCCTTTGCGACCAAGACCGCCAACCCCCAATATTTCCTCCTGTATCAGAAAACACGCTATGTGATATACGTATATCTGTATGTGATGTTGCGAAGCTAATCAAAAACCTTGATTCGAGTAAAGCAACTGGCCCTGATGGTATTCCAATTATAGTACTCAAAAAACTTCAACCTGAATTAGCGCCCATACTTACAAAACTGTTTAAACGTTGTCTTAAGGAGAATAGTTTCCCATCTCCCTGGAAAATCTCATCAGTATGCCCTGTATTTAAGAATTCAGGTGATCGCTCATCCCCCTCTCAGTACAGGCCAATAAGTCTCCTGTGCGTCATGAGTAAGTTGCTAGAATCTGTGTTAAATACAGAAGTAATCAAACATCTCAACAAAAATAACCTTCTTAGTGACACTCAATATGGTTTCCGTTCTGCTAGATCTACAGCAGATGTCCTTACAGTTATATCGCATAGGATTAGCAAATCTCTCGACGGTGGCAATCTTTCTAGGGCAATTGCTCTTGACATATCTAAAGCCTTTGATAGGGTATGGCATAAAGGTTTACTTCATAAGATCGCTAGCTATGGTATAGCTGGAAATGTCTTCTCAATTATTAAATCATTTCTTTCTGATAGGTTCATAAGAGTAGTAGTTGAGGGGCAAAAATCAGAAGCTCACAGTATTAATGCCGGTGTCCCTCAGGGATCCATCCTGGGCCCAACTCTTTTCCTGATCTACATTAATGATCTTCCAAATCATATCCTTACATCATTTGTAGACATTTATGCTGACGACACTACCATTTATGGTAGCACATCTAAGTCAGTAAACGACCAAGTTCTCTCCAATTCTCTCTCCTCTGATCTTGAGCACGTAGTACAATGGGGAAAGGAGTGGCTGGTTACTTTTAATGCATCTAAAACCAAGCTTCTCTCTTTACATCATCAACATTCTAATCCACATTTGTCATCAATTGAAATGAATGGCTCTCGTCTTCAGGAGGCCTCAAGTTTTGACAAGCTTCTGGGCTTGACCATTACTCCTGATCTTAAATGGAACACGTATATCAAATCTGTTGCCAAGGCCGCTGGAAAAATAGTGGGATCTTTCTATCGATCCAGTAGATATCTCACTGCTGATGCTATTCTCTACCTATATAAGAGCCAGGTACGTCCAAGGATGGAATACTGTTGCCACATCTGGGCAGGAGCTGCTAGAAAGGACTTGTCCTGCCTTGATAGAGTTCAAAATAGACTTCGTAACCTCGTAGGAGATGTCCTTTTCTCCTCCTTGCAACCTCTATCTCACAGAAGAGATGTTGCGAGTTTGTCTCTGATGTATCGTTATTTTCATGGAAAGTGTTCAACTGAGCTTCAATCTATGGTCCCCCCTCGCCAAACTTTCACAAGAAACACTCGTCTAGCTGTAAACACTATCAATAATTTCCCCCACTCTTTATCTGTGCCTAAACCTAAACGTAGATTCCATGAACAAAGCTTCTTTCTTAGAACTGCACGCTTGTGGAATTGTCTTCCGTTTTCCTGCTTTCCGGCTGACTACAATATGGATGTGTTCAAGTCTAAAGTAAATAAGTTCTTGATGAGCCGTTCCATATAAGTTATTAAATTTACCAAATTTTCATTACTAATGATTACTATAATGTCCAATTTCTACTGTACACTCTTTAACCCTTATCCTTGAGTGGCCTCTGGGCCTTGATAATGTGGTGATGTCTTTGTAAAAAAAAAAAAAAAAAAAAAAAAGATTCCAGCAACTTACTCATAACGCACAGGAGACTTATTGGCCTGTACTGTGAGGGAGATGAGCGATCATCTGAATTCTTAAATATGAGGCATACTGATGAGATTTTCCAGGGTGACGGGAAGCAATTCTCCTTAAGACAACGTTTAAAGAGTTTTGTAAGGATGGGCGCAAGTTCAGGTTGAAGTCTTTTGAGTACTATAATTGGAATACTGTCAGTGCCGGTTGCTTTACTGGAATCAAGGTTTTTGATTAGCTTGGCAACATCACGTACAGATATTTGTATATCACATAGCATGTTTTCTGATACAGAAGGAAATGCTGGAGGTTGGCAGCTTTGGTCGCAAAGGGTAGAATTAGCTGCAAAGTTCTTGGCAAAGAGTTTGACTTTGTCTGATGCTGACGAGATTACCTCAGGTCCATTTATGAGAGTTGGGATAGAGCACATGCTTCTGTTCAGGATTCTGTTTTCTATTTGCCAAAACTGGTGGGAACCAAGCCGCTGCTCAGCTACTTTGGACTTGACGGACTGAGCATATAACAATCTTGCATTCTTTATTACTTTTTTACAATGGTTGCTGGCAGTTCTGAAAGTGGCTTTAGTCTCAGTACATCTATTACGTTGAAAGCAATTGAAAAAGTGATTTCTATGCGCAATGGCAGCAGCACATTCCGGAGAGAACCACAGCTGGATGTTAGGTTTTTGCTGGAATTTTTTCGAGGGTATGAAACAGTCTATACCTACAATTAACCATTCTGTCAGGTCTGATACTATAGAGGACACATCCCTTTTAAACATGGAACGTAGAGGTAGATCTGATATAAATGTGCGGAAGCTATCCCAGTCAGCCACAGAGTATCGATATACTGTACGATGGAGAGGTACATCTGGGGACTGATTACATTTCATTTTTATCTTAACTGATACAACAGAGTGATCGGAAGATCCAAGTGGAGACAGAACAGAAGCTGAACACAGTTCAGGGCAAGTTGTGAGAAAGAGGTCTAGGAGACTTGCACACTGGCCGTCAGAATCGGGAACATGGATGGGTTCATGAACAATCTGAGTGAGGTCATAAACAATGGGGAAATCATAACAGAACCTCCCCTCATCATCGGTCTTGTTTGAGTGAGTTAACCATTCCACATTGTGAACATTGAAGTCTCCACAGACATGAATATTAGTTGAAGGATAAGCAGATAGGGCGTGATCAATTTTCTCAGATATGCTTTTAAATATAGTAACTCCACTGTTGTGGAGGTGATAGAGAGCAAATATAAATGCAGTAGTGTGAGCAAGTGCAACCCGGAAGCACATATAGGGTAAGTTAAGATCTTCTCTGGAGATGTCCCTCCCACATGGAAAGCCATCTTTTATATAGGCACATATTCCATGCCCATGACGATGTTGGGGGTCAGATTTAGAAGTTAGATTACAGTATCCTTTAATTACGAACTCATCTAGGAAAATGGTCTGTCCAATGTCAGTTTCACTTAGAAATAATATGTCTGGTTTAGTCTCCTGTAATTGGGTTTCAACCTCTGGAAGGTTAGAATGTAGACCCTGATGATAGAGAAGGAGACCTGGTAGTGGGGGTCTATGTTAGAAGTTGGAGATCCGGGTTTAATCGTGTGTTTTTTATTGAGACTTTTCATGATGGTGTTTTGGGATTTGTGGACTTGGTCAACAGACATGCCTGAAGCAGGGCAGAGAGGGAAAATAAGAGAGAAATAGAAATGAAGATTTTTTTTTTTTTGTAGCACATGAAAAGGTAAAGCTGTAACAATTACCCACTAGTATGGCATCGAGAGAGCCCACCAGAAGCTACTGCATGGTCCAGAATCCATTCACCAAATGGCAATACAGCAGCACCAGTACTTTGCACCTGCTGATAAGACAGCCTCCTTAGTGGTTAATCTAAGGTTCGGGTCCCTGACTATCAGGCGGATAACGTCAGCCCAAATAAAACGTTTACCTCCAGCACCCTTACTAATGCCATGTCTACAAAGATAGACATAGAAACAGAAAATTTACCACATCCCTGGTGGCTGTTCACACAAAATACTGCCAACCTAGAAAACAGCTTTTTATACTCCCTTTGTCAGAAAAATCACTCATTAAAAATGAGGACTGAGGGACAAATAAAGAGAAGCGAGAGTAACAGGAGCTGCTGATAACGCATCCACAATGCATTGTCTACTTTCCATTAAAAAAAAAAAATTAAGTATTGTACTTAATAAAAGTACATTTGGTGTGTATAAGAGGGTGTTAGGTGAAAGATTCCCCTCACACCACCTGAAAATGGAAACAATTGCAAAATCTGTTATGCTATCAACTTGGAAAATATAAACATTTATAGACAAGAAAAATCTATGATAAAAAAATTTGAAAAAATAAAAATAAATAAATAAATAAATAAAACCTATAATATAAAGCTGAATGTCTGTTTGTGTGTGTGTGTGTGTGTGTGTGTGTGTGTGTGTGTGTGTGTGGTCACGAATAGGCTCCTATATGGTTGACTATTTTAAAAAACTGATTACATATAATGATAGAAGATGTATCCAGACAAAGGAATGGGTATGTCTGATACTGCAGAACAGTGGTTCATTAAAATTGTGGGGTCTGCGTTCGCGCTTGGTCCACAAAGTATGGAAATAAAAAAAAAAAAAAAAAAAAACGTTTACAAGTGTTTTTATATAGATGTAAAGGAAAGTAACGTTTTTATATTTATTAAATCTATAATAGCTATAATAATAATAATAATAATAATAATAATAATAATAATATAATAAATTAATTTTATATATATTAAATATATTTACATATATATTATATAATAATAATATGTATATATTATATATAATATATATATTATATAATTTATATATTATTATATAATGTTATATATATAAATATAATTAATATATAATTATATAAAAAACAACAAAAGTAACGTTCGAATGTCATTATTCATTCTTAAAAAGATCAAATTATATATATGAATATTATATATATAATTATATAATATTATATATGAATATATATATAATTATATATATAATTATATTATATTATATTATATTATAATTATATTATATTATATATATATTTATTGGATTAAAATACTATCACCCCCCCCCCAAAAAAAAAACAGGATTAAAATCTAATCACCTCTTTTTCTATGTAAAAGAATATATATATATATATATAATGTAAAAATAATGTAAGACTGAATGGCGACTGGGAATAGACCAGTGACACCTGGAAAGACGGGACGTTGGGAAAGACCAAATGAACTCACCGGGCCAGCAACCCAGACAACACAAGCTACAGACAAAGACAAAGAAAAATGCCCTCAAGATCCACAGAAAGGGAGGGAGGATGATGGATCCAAAAGAAACAAACGGAATATAACCCAGGCATACCAACGGATTATGATTAAAGAACATACGGAATTCCCATGCGTCTGTGGACGAAAATTCAATTCTCTAAAAGGAAGGAAGATTCACCAAAGCAAAAAAGGATGTGCCAGTCATCCAGTGACTCATATGCAGCGCTCTGATACCTCAGATAAGACGTCGGAACACCAAGGCCAGGACGCAACCCACAGTGCCGAGGATATCCAAGCAATTGGGCCAGTGGGTGAGTTGAAACTTCCCAGAATCAAATTTCCACCGGCGGACAATTCGGAAGGATGGTGTATGCTTGATCATACAATAAGCAATGCATTACATAAAGAACTGGATAGAAAGAAGTATGATCAACGATTAGAAGAGTGCGGTAATGTTATATACCGCATTTGCATTGCATTGTATGGTAAGAAAGTGAAATCAACTAAACCGCCCGTAAAGAAAAACAGACGACAGCGGGAGATGGCAGATCTTAGGAATAAGAAAAAACATCTGAAACGACAACTCCGCGTTTCAAATCCTTTTGAAAAAGTGGGTTTATTGAATATCTGGAAAGATCTCAAAGACAGACATAGTGCTCTTAGCAAGGCGGAACGCGCCAGGAAAAAACGACTGAAGCGGAGAAAAGAGCACGATCGGTTCATTCAAGGACCATATAAATATGCCCGAAATCTATTTGAACAACCAAAATCAGGAGTAAAAACTGAACAACATGTCTTAGAAACCCATCTAAGACACACATACTCAGACCACAACCGGCAGATCCCACTGGAAAAAACTAGCAAATTGATATGGCCAGAAATTCCTCATAAAAAGTTCAATCTGAACATAATGACACATGAAGATGTTAAACGCGTTGTCTTCAAAGCTAGAAATAAATCTGCACCAGGCCCGAATGGCATCCCCTTCTTACTTTACAAAAGATGTCCAAAAGTACTTAAATGGCTATATATTAACTTGAAGTTGGCATGGAAAAACCGTCATGTCAGTAACCAGTGGATGAAAGCAGACGGTGTGTACATACCTAAGGAGACAAACGCAGAAGCTATAAATCAATTTCGGCCAATCTCATTTCTTAACGTAGAGAGAAAAATATTTTTCGCAGTAATGGCTTCAAGAATAACAAAATACCTACTACCAAACAAATATATCTTATATATATTATATATATATATATCAGATATCTTCATGCACTTTTCCTTTTCTAATAGAGAGGCTTCTGGACTTCTTAGGCTTGAAAGTCATTCTGGACCAAACCATCATTTCATCCATAATGCTGAGTAACTTGCAGGTGTCTTCAACACATGCTCATCCCAATTCTTTTATGGCCTCTTCTCATATATGAAGTTACTATGAGTACGGTTGAGGCAATCGAAGCGAAAATCAACAGATATACGAGGAAATGGCTAGGTTTGCCTCCAGAATTATCAAATGTTGCCCTATATAGCAAACAATCCAAACTAAATTTACTGCTCAAGTCTATTGCAGAGGAGTTCAAAGCAGGGAAAGTCAGATTCCAGATGATGTTGGACAATTCCAACGACACTGTTGTAAAGACAGTACAACCCTCTCTTAAAACAGGAAGGAAATGGAAAGTCCGAGATGCTATAAATGAAGCGAAAAAAAACCTAGCCTTCAAAGAAGTCATTGGGCTCACTCAGATAGGGAAATCTGGACTGGGAATGACCAGCATTCAAAGATGATCTACGGCTACAACCAAAGAGCGCCGAGATCTGGTCATCCAGGAAATAAGGAGCAAGGAGGAAAGCAAAAGGAAATAAGGAGCAAGGAGGAAAGCAAAAGGCTCATAAAAGCCATTCAACAGTCACAGCAGGGACAATGGACAAACTTGGAAGAAGCAAAGATCCATTACGTGGAATGACATCTGGCAAATGTCGCTTAATATCTATAATATAAAGCTGAACGTCTGTGTGTGTGTGTGTGTGTGTCTGGTCACGAATAGGCTGCTATATGGTTGAGTATTATAGAAAACTGATCACATATAATGACAGAAGATCTATCGAGACACAGGAATGGGTATGTTTGATCTGGCATAATGATGATTCATTAAAATTATGGGGCCTGCGTATGCGCCTGGTCCACAAAGTATGGAAAATAAAAAATTAAAAATTAAAAAAAAAACGTTTACAAGTTTTTTTGATATAGATGTACATAATAATGCTTTGACAAGTATGTTTTAACTTAAATAGGGATGGTATAATAAAATTGTGGGGTCTGCGTTCGCACCTGGCCTAGAAAAAAACGAACTAGGATTTATTTCGTGAAGAAGCAAGTGAAAGAAAAGGGTACTACACGTGTTTAGTTTGGCGTGCGTCTCTCGCTGTTTACTGATGTGAAGGAAAGTCTGTTGTAATATATATAGAGAGAAAATGAGAAAAAGTCAATTCAGGCCATGGAAATAGAAAACGTATAAAGTGTACATACTGTCTGTTAGCTTGTGCCCCAAATGGTAGCAAGGGGCGTGACGCGTGCGAGCGTACACCGCCCGAAAGGGAGGCGGCTGGTTAGCTGAACCTCTCAGCTCGAGAGCCGGTCCGAAAAGGGAAGATGCTGCTAATTGCTCTTGCTTTTATACTTGTTTCCGGTGGTCTTTTGCGCATGTGTGGATTTCCTTTGAAAGGGGAAGTGACGTTGTCCTTGTGTGCGTACGTGTTCGCGTGTGTGAGTACATGTGTGTACGTTAGCGTGTGTGTGTATACACGTGAATGTGAGTGTATATACGCAAACGTGAATATATGTACGTGTGTGGACGTACGTACGTATGTTTGTGTGTGCGTATGTATATGACAAGTAATATGGCTTGAGATGTGAACATGTGTTTTTGTGTGAGACTAGGAAAGGCTCCCACAATGGAAATAGGAACAAACTTTAATAAAAACTTTTCATATCTATCTGCGTAAATATACTTTGATAATTATGCTTCAGTTTGACGAAATATGGTATAATAAAATTATGAGGTGTTCGTTCGCACCTGACCTCCATAGAATGGAAATATGTTACAAAGTTTAACAAGGTTTTTTAATATAGATCCACAATATTGTGATAAGTGTTTCAGTGTGAACTGGTATGGTATAATAAATTATGGGGTTTATCTATTTTATTTTTACTTTCAGCATATTTTTCTATTGTTTTGATACCCCCAAATTCGAAGCTATTTCTTTACAACCCTTCCTTTTCATAACCTATCATACTTTCATAAATCAGAGTCCATTTTCTGTAGGCTGTTTTTGAACCCAGTCAACGACGGGTACTTTTGCTAGTATATATATATATATATATATATATTATATATGCATTATATATAATATATATATTACATATTACATAGATATATTATATATATTATATATATATAAAATTAATATATAATAGTTCATATATATAATATTATTATATATATTATATATTATATTATATCTATATATTTATATATATTAGTTTTATATATATATATATATATATAGTCATCCACATACAGTACTGTTTCGCTGTTTCACAGCTCATCAGTGCGGCTAGACAGGCAACTACCTCAAGCCAGGATTGAAACCCAACCGTTTATACGGCAGTCAAGGCTTCTAACCATTACGCTATTGGAGGCTGCTTGAATGAGTAGTGAGTTTAACGATGTTTTAGATATCGTCCGAAATACCTCCGCTCGATTTGTTATATATATATATATATATATATATATATATATATATATATATATATATATATATATATATATATTATAATAATAATATTATCATAATAACTATATCATATATATTATTATGGACCAAGTAAAGAATAGATACCCCGTAGCAGAAGACGAATACTGGCGCACATTTAAAGTGACGCCGATTATTCGACCTTGATATTGCCGTTGGTTGTTTGTAAACATGTCAAATAGCAGACATGGTCGAATGTTCGCATCCAAGATTGTTTAAAAATATATTTACAAAAGTTTTTAAGAGTTAAAAGAAAAAAAATATATATGTACAAAACATTTTTTTTAATATTAAATATTTACAAAACGTTTAAGGATTAAATTTTTTTTCTGATTACACAAACCTTTTTAATGTAAGTAAATGACGTATTTAAACAAAATATGTTTAAATATATGCGTGTCTTTCTGAGTGCATTTTAAAATACAGAACTTTTTAATAATAATAAAAATAATAATAAATAAATAAATAAGTGGTAAATTTTTACGACATTCTCCAGCGCATTATAAACACCTCAACCTCCTCATGTTAAGAACGGCTTTCAGAATAAACACCCCCCAACCTCAAAAGTTGTTAACTTTTATTTTTATAAAGATGAAGTGTAGGGATGAAGTAAAGAATAGATACCCCGTAGCAGACGACGCCGCCTGGCGGTGCCAGGCGCACAATTCAACTAACACCGGTGATTCGACCTTGACATTGGCACAAGCACATGGCGTCGGTTGTTTTTAAACACGTCAAATAGCAAACATGCTTGAATATTCACCAGCATTTTTTAAAAAATATATTTACAAAACCTTTGAAGATTTAAAAGAAAAAGTATATATTTACAAAACATTTTAAGACAATTCAATATTTATTCTTTAAAACATTAACTTCAGCGACAATTAATATATTTTCAAAATAATATTTTTAAATATTACATTTTTACGAATATTCGCGAGCAAGATTTTTTTTTTAAATAAAAGATATTTCAATAAATGGGTGTCTTTCTGAGTGCGTGTTTAATATATGTACAGAACTTTTTAATAACTATTTTATTCTTTTTATCAAACAAAAATAAAACTTTTATAATGACATATATATTATGGACTGTTTCGAAATTTTTAAATTAAAGTTAGTTTTATTTAAAAGAAAAAAAAAAGACGAGGTGGGGTTTTTTTTCAATTAAATTATAAACTTTATTTGAACTTTCAACAAACTTTTACAGACATAAAAATAGACTTTAAAGATATTTTATAATTTTTAAAAAATATATTTAACGAAAAGATACAAGCAGTAAGCCTGCAGTAGGATACATGGAGATAGTCGAAAAAAGGAATAAAGAAACCTTATTACCCATAATAAAAAACATTGTTTTACCAGGAACGACCATTCATAGCGATGAATGGAAAGCATATAATACGATAGAGACTGATTTGGGATTTCCCCATTACAATGTAAACCATTCAAAACATTTTGTGAACCCAAACAACCAAGTCCATACACAGATAATAGAAAGCTATTGGAATCGCCATAAACGATTTATTAAATGCTCGGCTGTAGAAGATCTAACTTAGATTCCTATCTGAAGGAATTTATGTGGCATGAAAGAAATTCAGAAAATACATTTTTCAAATTGTGTGATATCATTTCTGTCCATTTATTTAAATGTATTTTGTTTAAATGTTATGTTTCGTTACATTAAAAACTTGTATTTAATTTGCTTTTGTGGATAAGTAGACAAATAGGAAGTTTTTTTTAATAAAAATAAAAATTATAAAAAGATTTCTATCTTGTGATACTACATTTCATCTTTATAAAAATAAAAGTTATAAAAAGATATGTGAATAAAATAATATATTTTTTTATCTCGATTGTTTATACTTGTGATTTTATTATGCATAAAAAATTGCCTCGGCCTAAAAGGATTTCTCCTTCACTGACCACCGACATACATCGCACTGTAAATAAATATTGAATTGTATTAAAAACGCACAAAAGAGAAATAGCCAAAACCGTATAGAATGAACCTTTTTTTATAAGTTTTATTCAAACAGTCTTTATTTTAACTTAATGGACTGTTGTTTTTTTTATTATTATTATTGTTTATTAACTGTTTTATTCTTTTTATCAAACAAAAATAGAACTTTTATTATGAAATATATATTATGGACTGTTTTTCAAACATCGAAATTTTAAAATTAAAGTTTTATTTAAAACAAAAAAAAAAGACGAGGTGTTTTTTTCTTTTCGAGATATTTTTTTTTTTCACCATTTATTACTTTGAAATTTTATTCAACAATGAAATGATAAAAAAAAACTTTTCGTTAAATATATTTTTTTTAAATTATTATAAAATATCTTTAAAGTCTATTTTTATGTCTGTAAAAGTTTGTTGAAAGTTCAAATAAAGTTTATAATTTAATTGAAAAAAAAAACCCACCTCGTCTTTTTTTTTCTTCTTTTAAATAAAACTAACTTTAATTTAAAAATTTCGAAACAGTCCATAATATATATGTCATTATAAAAGTTTTATTTTTGTTTGATAAAAAGAATAAAATAGTTATTAAAAAGTTCTGTACATATATTAAACACGCACTCAGAAAGACACCCATTTATTGAAATATCTTTTATTTAAAAAAAAAATCTTGCTCGCGAATATTCGTAAAAATGTAATATTTAAAAATATTATTTTGAAAATATATTAATTGTCGCTGAAGTTAATGTTTTAAAGAATAAATATTGAATTGTCTTAAAATGTTTTGTAAATATATACTTTTTCTTTTAAATCTTCAAAGGTTTTGTAAATATATTTAAAAAAAATGCTGGTGAATATTCGAGCATGTTTGCTATTTGACGTGTTTAAAAACAACTGACGCCATGTGCTTGTGCCAATGTCAAGGTCGAATCACCGGTGTTAGTTGAATTGTGCGCCTGGCACCGCCAGGCGGCGTCGTCTGCTACGGGGTATCTATTCTTTACTTCATCCAAGTGTAGTATCACAAGATAGATACATAGGGACTTCCAAAAGTCACTACAGAATTACCCCCTATATGTAAAACGATGGAATTTTATTATAAGTTAATATTATCAATATAACTTTTGTATCATTTAAAAGAAGGGCAAAATAAACTAGTAATAATTTAAAAAAATGTTTTTTCTTCGTACGAAAATAATGAAATTGCGAGACGAAAATCGTGTTTACGTAATTGACGCTTTAAAATAACGTTCCCATGTAGTAGACATTCCGAATATGAAAACATACCCGTGTTTAATAAATCTAGCAAAAATCAACTAATGATCAAATTTTCGTGAAATTTTCGATACTTATCCATTTTAGAATGAAATTACATATAAAATGTAGTTTCTGTAAAATATGCGAGGGGAAATATTTTTTTAGTGTAGGCACCGCCAAAAATGGCCGCAAAATGAAGTTGTTGTTGTTTTTTAAAACTAAATTACATTTATTAAAATCCATTATTTCTGAGTAACTTTTTTTTTCCAGAAAGATAACACCCTGAATTTTATCATATAGAAAACAGAATAATGTAAAACTTTTTCTACTATTTTTAATTAAATTTTAAATGTTAAATTTTCCCAAAAGTTAACAATTGACATTTTTTGTCTTGCACAAAAAACGTACTTAAATATTTAAAAAAAAAAAGGTTTTTGAAATAATTAATTTATTTATTTATTGTCTAACTAAGATTTAGGATGATTTTCTAAGACAATATGCAAAAATATTATAATATAAGTACCTGAATTTCAAATAATTCCACTTATTCATATAGGTAACCAGATATTTCGCGTTCATGTAGAGTCGAGATCGACTCTGTTTACGTTTGCGGATTATAAGAAGAAAACTATGGAAGACCAAACAGGCCAAAAAAACTTATTTTTCAGTGACGAAAATTTCAATGTATTATAAAGCTGAGGCTGGCCAGTACCAGATGGGTGACCATTTGTATGAGTTTGGTTTTTAATGTATATGTGTGTGGGGCCCAGACTCCTCAAAATGGGGGGGGGCAATTTAAAGCAGAATAAAAAAAATTATTTCAGCGCGTTTGGTCCACCGTAGTCGAAAGGCGGCAAACGTTTTCAAACGGGATCGAAAAAAATGATGCTATTTTTAACACAAAGGGCACAACATTTATCGAATTTTTTTTTTTTTATATCAATTATTCAAAGCATGCCCTGTTTAATAATGGCCATGCATTATTCGGCTCGCTAAAAAAAAATTGTTAATTTATTTATCAAAAATGGCTTTTTTCGTATAAATATTAAAAAAAAATTTTTTTTGTTTTGCTTAACTTAAATTAATTATTTTACTTAACATATTCACCGAATTTCACATTTCAAAACTCAAAAGCGGGATAATTAAACACAATCGAAGTTCTGATATTCAGACGTCAAAATAAGGTATGCAAACAATTTTTTTTTTTTTTTTTTAATCTATAATTCTGTCCCTTACAACAACACAATATGTTTTGTTCAGTTTCAGATAATTATTTTAAGCATATTTGTTTCAGATAATTATTTTAAGCATATTTGTTCCCACTTCAAAACTTTGTAAGCAAAAAAATATATATATACAAATATCGTTTATGAAAAATAAGTACACTGTTATAAAGTTCATTCTTCTCCTAATAATCGCTGAAAATTTCGTATTGATCGGATAATTACCTGATTTTTGGTAGATTTTTAAAAAGACGGTCCGTCAAAAAGTACTGACCTGCCCCCCCCCAATTTTGGGGGAGGGGGTGACACGCACTAAGTGCGTGTCACCCCCTCCCCCATATTTATTTTTTCGAAATTCAAAGAAAATATATTTAAATCCATCGAAATTTCTGTTTATTATGAAACATAAGATTTCAAATAAGTAAAAAATATGTATTATTTTTAAGTTTAAGTACACGAATTGAACAAAAACTTACCTTGAAGTTGCAATTAAAAAATTGATATAAATTTAATATCATTATGTTTTTAATAGCGTTTTTTCGAATTAATATATACTATAATCAGTTGAATTGTCAAGTAAAAGTAACTTCTTAAAAATTAACAGATTTTTAAAACAATAAAACGATTAACATCCCATTATTTCAAATTGTCTGCTACAACATAGATTTTGAATTAATTGTGTGAAAAATTTTTTTTAAATATAAAGTTATAAATTTTACATCGCTCTTGCTAGGTATTTTATGGCCAGATTAAAGCCATTAGATTTTTTCGAAATTCAAAGAAAATATATTTAAATCCATCGAAATTTCTGTTTATTATGAAACATAAGATTTCAAATAAGTAAAAAATATGTATTATTTTTAAGTTTAAGTACACGAATTGAACAAAAACTTACCTTGAAGTTGCAATTAAAAAAATGATATAAATTTAATATCATTATGTTTTTAATAGCGTTTTTTCGAATTAATATATACTATAATCAGTTGAATTGTCAAGTAAAAGTAACTTCTTAAAAATTAACAGATTTTTAAAACAATAAAACGATTAACATCCCATTATTTCAAATTGTCTGCTACAACATAGATTTTGAATTAATTGTGTGAAAAATTTTTTTTAAATATAAAGTTATAAATTTTACATCGCTCTTGCTAGGTATTTTATGGCCAGATTAAAGCCGATTCAAAATTAATATTGCGTTAAAACCCAGTTTGTGTACATGGACTGCGATATTCTTGTATGTCTTGTTTTATGAAATAAAATACGGAAGCTGGGACTGATCTAAAAAAACTGGTTGAAAACATTCACTTCTGCAGTTACGTTCGGAGTTCTAAAACTTCACAGCTTAACTCGATTATTCTGTTAGTGTTTACTAAAAAGTAACCAAATCATCTATTAAAAGTAAGTTTTTAAATTATTTTCATAATTTTTTTCTTGTGTTTTACGTTTAATTTTAAAGTTTATTAAACATTTTTTCTAATTTTAGATACTTTAAAAACTCAACTTTTTGCCGTTAACGTTTGTTTTTAATTTTAGTAGTAATGAAGTGTGGTCAGGTTCTTTATTGAAAAAAAAAACGAAAATGAATTCCTGTTTATTGTATTTAATAATGTAATTCATGTTTATTTGTATTTAATAATTTAATTGACACGAAAAAGTTGTCAAAAAAACAAAACAAAAAAACAAAAAAAAACAAAAACAAATATGTAACAAATAAATGTTATCAAAAGTTACATTTCTCCATAACTGGATAAGGTTTTTGTTTTTATCCTAAGAAAAAAATCCGCCCAACGGGCAAATAAAAACATAAATATTTGAAAATAAATTTCCTATTTTTTAATCATTATAATATTTGTATATCAAGATGTGATAAAATATTAACCAAGAAAGATATTTACTTGCCTCCCTACGAGGGCAAAGTTAGACACAAGTTCGGTTTCTAATATGGGGAATATCCAGCTCCCTAAAAAAGGCTCACTCTGCATCGGAAGAAAAAAATTTAAATTCTCTCAGTCTAGAAGGATTTCTACTTCATTGATGCTGTACCTCTCATTATATATTTAGGTTTAAAAAAAAAAGACAAAAAACGGCTTTAAACTATCTGTGGAAGTAGAAATATATGGGTTTACACAGATTCGAAAAAGTTGTCAAAAAACAAATATATGAAAAATGTTATCAAAGGCAAGATAAGTTACTTTTCTACCTAACTGGATATTTTATAGTGTTTTTATTTAATGTAAAATGTTTAATCGGTTCGAAACCCCCCCAGTAATGTTGAAGGTTGTCGACGAACAAGAAAAGACGGCCTCGATGTCTTTGTTTTATTTCTTATTTCGAAGTGAATATCGAGTCATTTTCGAACCGAACAAACATTTTATATTAAATAAAAACATTAAAACACACTTACCCAGTTAGGTAGAAAAATTACTTATCTTGCCTTTTATAACATTTATTTGTTATATATTTGTTATTTGACAACATTTTCGAATCAATGTGTATAATAAAACAAACCTATGTATATATATATATTTGGAAGCACCAAACTGGTGAAAGGGAAAATTATTCCCAAGTAGCATTCAGGGGGGAAAATGCTCTTTCGTATAGATAATTTAAATCGTTCCAAAGTATCGAAAACTTAAATAAACAAATAACATGTGTAGTGAACTTAGAAACTATTTTATTGTCACTTCTGCTCTTCCGTAGATGTCAAAAAAAGTCACGTAACATTTTATTTTTGCATTGTCTTTTTTACCCCCACTGAAAAAAACAAAAAAAAAAACAACAAAAAAACAAAACAAACAGATTTTACTTAATTATTTCTAATGATAATGATGAATCTTTTTTTACATTCCGATAATTTAATCTTAAGTAAACTATTTGAATGTAAAATAAATTCCTATTAAATTAAATATAATAATTTTAAAAAAATCGTTCGCCGTGGCTCACATCAAGCACATCAATTGATGACGTCACCAGATCATATGTACATTTTAGAAAAGTTCACATAAAAATGGTAGTGCCTAACATAGATTTTTAATTAATTGTGCTTATTTTTTTTTTAAATATTAAATTTTAATATAAACATGGCCTTTGTCAGCTATTTTATCACCAGATTAAAACCGATTGGAAAATATTATTGCACAAATATTGAGCATTTTGTAGGCCCCCTCATATTTTGTTTGTCTCTTTTTACCGAACAAAATATGGAAGCCGAGTAAACCAAATGAACATTCAGTAAAACCGTATTTCATATTTAATATACAAATGTTTATAATATTATTAATCGTTAAACTGTGTAAATCTTAAAACCTAACAAAATTATAACAAAGATTAATTATTAATTGCAGTTTGAAAAAGAAAAACAAAAGTTTTTAAAAATCATTAAGTCGCCTCTGCTTTTCCATAGTTCGTATAGTTAACACAAGTTTGACGTGACGGAATCATGCATATTTTTTTTTCACATTCATTTGGCAATACCTATAGATACGAATCTTTTTATAATTTTTATTTTTATTGAAAACAAAATGCTATTTGCTTACTTCTCCACAAGGGCAAATAAATACAAGTAAGCTTAGTAGGGTCTGCCAAACGATTGTGAAAAATGGACCGCATGTTTCCGTGACGTCAGATTTGTGTTAACTATACGAACTATGGAAAAGCAGAAGCGATTTAATGATTTGTTTAAACCTTCTTCATACTGCAATTAATAATTAATCTTTGTCATAATTTTGTTAGGTTTTAAGATTTACACAGTTTAACGATTAATAATATTATAAACATTTGTATATTAAATATGAAATACGGTTTTACTGAATGTTCATTTGGTTACCTACGGGGTTCCATATTTTGTTCGGTAAAAAGAGACATACAAAATATGATGGGGGGCTACAAAATCCTTAATATTTGTGCAATAATATTTTCAAATTGGTTTTAATCTGGCGATAAAATAGCTGATAAGAATCATGTTTATATTAAAACTTAACATTTAAAAAAAAAAATTAAACACAATTAATTAAAAATCTATGTTGTAACGGAACATTTTGAAATAATGGAATTTTAGTCATTTTAATCTTTTAAAAATGAATTAATATTTAGGAAGTTTCTTTTTCTTGGCAATTCAGCTGATTATAGTATATATTAATTCGAAAAAACGCTATTTAAAAAACAAACATAATAATATTAAATTTACATCTTTTTTTTAATTACAACTTCAAGGTAATTTTTTGTTCAATATGTGTATTTAAATTTTAAAAAAATAAATATGTTTTACTTTTTTGAAATCTTATGTTTCATAATAAATAGAAATATCGGTAGATTTAAATATATTTTGTTCAAATTTCGAAAAAAAATAAACATGGAGAGGGTGACACGCACTAAAAAAATATTTCCCCTCGTATATTTTAAGGAAACTGCATTTTATATGTAATTTCATTCTAAAATGGATAAGTGTCGAAAATTTCACAAAAATCTGACCATTAGTTGATTTTTGCCAGATTTATTAAACACGGGTATGTTTTCACATTCGAAATGCTTACTACATGGGAACATTATTTTAAAGCGCCAATTATGTAAACACGATTTTCGTCTCGCAATTTTATTATTTTCGTAAAATGAAAAAAATTTTTTTTTTAGTTATTACTAGTTTATTTTGCCCTTCTTTTAAATGGTACAAAGGTTATATCTTCTCTATATAAATAAAATGAACTCATTTTTTCACGTCTGATTTTGACATTAATAGGATTAAAAATCAAGATATTTCATGCAAATATAATATGCACAAACGGCAGAACAATATCTGAGGTATGTTATAGGCTTATTATTTCTCAAATTCCTCGATAATTTCTATACTTTTTCTGCTGAGAAGTCACGGCCAAAATCGGTTAAGATCAATGGAAGTGGTAAAATATTTTCTCTCTAATAAATTCCTCCTCCCCCTGCCACCACTTAACACCGTTTGGGGATCGTTCACAAGGAACAATTGAGAAGAGAACACCGGTTTGGCTTCGTAGTTCTTTCATGTGAAGTTATTTAAAATCACTAAACTAAGCTGCAGTGCTCTGTGGCGTAGTGGTTAGCGTGTTGGACAATTCACATTATATTTTCACGTTCGCGCCGACCTACCGTAGTCGTTTTTTTTTTTTTTTTTTTTTTCCTAAACAACTGGAATGGACTTTTCTTGGTGGCCGAACTGTTAACGTTGCAGATGTTTTTTTTTTTTTTTTCACACTTTATTTTCCTACTTTTACTCATGACTCCGGGTTTGATCCTTCCTACTTACCTACCATAACATTTTTTAAAACTCCCCCCTCCCGTCCCGGAAACAAACACTCGGGCAACGCCGGGTACCCCCGCTAGTTGATAATATTAATTTATAATAAAGTTACCTCGTTTTACATATGGGGGGGGGTAATTCTGTGGTGACTTTTGGTAGTTCCTAAATAGACTATGGGCCAGAGGCTTAAAAAAGGCTTAGTTTTTGAGTTGGTAGACATTTTATTCATGTGAGAAAATTTCAAGTGTTTCTGGGAGTATTTTTCATGCTGATTTCAAATCTGAGGGGATCTCCAGGCTAAATGTGCGCACTGCTTCAGAAAAAGGAAGATAATACAGGGTGTGTCATTTACGGAAAAAGTCCATTTTCATGGTTCACTTTATGTAAAGTGAAATTTAAATAAGTAGTTTAACACATTAAAGTGTATCAACTAGAAGTTGATATGTCTATTCTCTTATATAATGTGTTTATTTATTAAACTAGGAATTTTCAGCAAATAAAATAACTTGTATAAAGCCATATCAACGAAAATGTTACTTTCTATTGTCGTATCAGTTTCTCAAATTGCAAATATCCTCATAAAACACTGCTGTTTACATTCATTTGACAAAATACACGAAAAGCATTTATGTATGTTTCCAAATTTTGTGCCTTTCAAAAATCATAGATGGAAAAACTGTTTTTAAATACTTTTGGTGATTGAATGACTTTTCTTCATTTTGGACGGTCATTTACTTTTTGATGTATTTTTGTCACACATGCACATTGACTGATATACCAACCTTAATGCTTAGAAGGATTTTGACTATATATATAAGAGCTTTTTTTAGTTATTTTGAAAAAATTGTTATGAAATAATACATTTAGAAAAGGAATTGAAAAATAATTGATTGTTCTCTAATCCTGAAAGCTTATGTTATCATTCACCATCTGAGGAGTCAGAATCTTCTATTTTACTAAACTGCTGCATTTCATTATTTTTTTCAACTACATTAAAACAATCTACACACTGGCAAAGGTCGGTACAAGATAACTTGACGAACACAAGAACAACGCCTGGAGTCACAACTGTTCTTCTTACAATTACACTTTACTAAGTTGATTAATGTTGATGGAGTTTTGGGAAGGCTGCTCCAATGAACAACTAGTGTTTTATCTTCACATTTTCAGCCATGGTTTGTTCGAGAAGGAGCATTAATATTAATGGGAAGACATTGCTGCCAAATAGCAGCCTGATAAATTGCTCTTTCCACATGTAATCGTAAACTATTTTGGCAAAATGGTAAACTATTATCAAATTTTCCAGTAATGTGAAAAAATATTAAAATGGGCAATATTTACAGAAGAAACATTTCTCTGTCCAAACAGAGAGCACACAAATTTTTCTACTTGCTGGAATAAACTGTCAGTCAAATGCCAGTTGCAGCCTAACAGTGTGAATGTTTGAAGAAATTTCTGTTTCTTTCATCAATTCAAATGGTTTTATTTTCCCCTTTCCCTTAAAACTACTAACAGTGTCACAGCCAGTGAATGCATGCAAAGAAAGTAAGGCACTTGAAATAATAAATCCGCATTTCTCTGCTACTGATTTAATAGAGATCAAACAATATGATCGACTGGTATTAGTGGCCACATATAAATCAGAGTTTAAATCATTTTGTTGAGCAAAGAAGAAAAACATCCGTATCTGAAGTTTTAATTATAATGGAAGAGAAATAAGTTGATGCATGATTTGCATCAATCAAAAGAAGGGCATCTGCTTCTTCATGGTCAGTTGTTCATTCTGGCAAAGTTTTTGTGATTATTTCATTTGTGTCACTGTGAGGACACAGCATGAAGCATCCTTGGCTAAATGACGCAATCACAGTTTTTCCATGAAAATCTTCTGCTGGCAATTTCTTCCAATGCATCAACACAAATGAAAGTAGAGATTCTTTATTGTCACCAGACATGAGGAATTTTTGAAATTTTACCGTTTTTTGTTTTTCATTCAAAGCACATAACAAAGGGATGGGTGTAATCAAACGGCGTCTTCTGTCAGAGTCTTTAAAACTCCATGGATTGTACTTATCACAGACAAAGTCGACTCTTGATGACATATAAAAAGAAGCAAGCTTAATTACATATCTAAAAATATAAATGTTTAGCTCACCAAACCTAGATGGAACATGTTTGCAAGCTGTTGTATCACTGCCAGTCCATCTAAAATCAATGCTGCATTTTTTTAATATTATTAATTTTTATGTCAGGAAACTTTACAAGGAAATAATGAAATAAAGCAGCTTTGTTGGTACGCTGCAAAGAACCATCAATGTTACTTAGGCTGGTTGGAATCTTTGAAAGACAATGTGCAAAAATTTCTCCCAGGTCAACTTTTCGGGTACTTGCTACTATAAGAAGCCTAGTGAGAATGTCTTAATCTGCTTTCAGGCAATCTGTTTCCTTCTTGCTCTTTTGTTGTGAATGCTTTTTCTCAAGATAGCTAACAGTTTTTATCTTCATTGATTTTATTGGTGCATTCAACTCCACATTTTTCAAAATTAGTCGTTTTGAACAAACTTATTAGTAATATTACAGCCTTACTCATATGCTGTCAAACTCCCATCTTTAATTTCAGATGCTGCTACTTGGCCTGACGAAATGTTAATTAAGTCTTTTTCATAATATGAAAATGGAAATTGCATAGACTCAATTGTCTGCATGACACTCTGAATATCTGCGTCAACTTTTTGATATCGAGAACTATTCAGGTCATTTTTACTGTGGCAGCCCTCTTCTTTTCCAGCCATTTCAGTACAGAGATTTAAGCACGATAAAATCCAACGATGAACAGCATTGGGATTATTTGAAAATCCAATTTGCCCACCTCTGGTCTTGCTATCTCTATTCACGATTTGTTCAATTGTTTGGTCCATTGCCGTCTGACTAAATGGGTACTGGGGTTGTTGCTGAACTACAAAATTCCCAACAGTAAGATGCTTTGCTATTGAAGGATGTGTATCAGGAACAGCAAGCATCTCATAAATATAAACAGAAAAATATCAAGCGTAGTTCAAATGGTCATATGAAAAATATCAGGGAATCATTCCTGTTGCTGATTTAAGCTGAAGGGCCCAATCTCCTGTTCTTGTAGCACAAATAAAATTTAAAAACCAATCTACCATATTCAAGTAACTTATCCAAAATGCAACAGTTGGAAATTGGCTGCATCTCTCTTGAATAAATATTGACAATTTGCTTTCAAACTCTTTAAAATCACTTGATGTGCAGAAATCTTGAAATTGTGTTCTGGGAAAAGCATCATGTAAATGTTTAGACAATTCAATGAATTTAGATTTTTCTTCTTCTCTTTGAGTTTCAATAAAAGTAAATAGGAATTTCCTTCTTAAGGCTTTAGATATAATTTTTATAACTCTGTGACTTCGATTATAGTGTCTGCCTTTCATAACTCCATGTAATGATCCTTGTGTCACTGTTCCAGCTTCAAGTAGAATGTCAGCTAGCCCCGAATCTTCAAATCGCTTTCCAATGACACTGAGAAACGACATGCAAGTGTGGAACTCACCAAGTCTGACAACTGTTCTTTGAATATACATGGCATCATACCAACGTATTTGCTGTGCTTTAGCATAAAATGTAAGATCAAATGTCAATGCAAATGCATTCAGTTTCAAGTTCATCAGTAATTGCAAGACTTTTCAAAAATACTGCATTCACAGGACTTAGTTGAGTTGCGTTACCATTGATCACAGGCAAATATCCAATATTGCTTTTTGGTGGTATTTGGTCTTTCAATAAAACAATATTGAAACCTGTCCAGCCTGGAATCGGAGTTGTGTTTTGGTTGTCACTTTCACAGTAAATAGTGATCATGGTCATAGCCAAATCAGTAATGCTTGTTTTGCTCTCACAAAATGATTTAAATAAAACTTCTTGAATGCTGTCAATTGAAAATGATGTGCAGTGGAAGATGAGATCTCATGAGATTCCACGAGACTACACCTTATAAATCCATGGCTGCCATCTTTAATTTCTCTTCCTCTCAGATCCCATCTGAAGGTAAGTTGTATGACCGCACGACACACACAATAGTATCAAGGACCCTCACACCAATTATGCCCAAATTGATAAGGAAAAGTTGGCAGTAGTTTTAGGGGTGAAAAAGTTTCACCAATATCTGTATGAAAGACCATTCACATTATCTGCTGACCGCTCTTGGGATATTTTAAAGAAAATAAGAAAATCCCAGCGGCGAGAATTCAATGTTGGGCAATAATTCTATCTGCATATGCATACCAATTAGAATATCGAGAAGGAAAAAAAAATGGAAATGCAGATGGGTTGAGTAGGTTGCCGAGACCTACAACACTGGAAAAAGTGCTAATACCAGAGGAGAACATCATGCTGCTATAATACCTGGATCAAACTCCTATTACATACTAAGAAATTGGCAGGTGGGAGCAGAAAGAAAACAAAAAACAAAAAAAGAAAAAGAAAAAAAAAGAAAAGAACTATGTCAAACTTACCAGGAAGTTCGTAAGAACGTAAACAGAAAAAAGAAAAATCGAACTGGACGACACCAAACAAAACGGAAATAATTATATAAAAATAACGATGTCAAACTTCCCAGAAAGATAGGAAAAATGTAAACAGAAAAATAGAACGGAACGAAACGAAACAAAATCTAACGAAAATCATGTGATATAGGGTTTCCAGAAAAAATAAAGAAATAAATAAAAATAAAATGGAAAGAATGTGTTTGTAATTTGTTTGTATTAGTGTAAAAATGTGGAAAACGTCTAAGTAATGTATTTATATTTCCTAGTGAATAAATGTGAACAACGTATAAATAAAGTTAGCGTGGTGCATTTCAACTTAACTGCAGTCCAGTTTTCATGAAAACCTAAACCGACGTTCGTCCTTATTTGTCTCCTGTGAATGGTCGCGGACGGTGTAAATGAGTGACGGTGGAAGTATGAATTTTTTAGAGGGAGATGACTTTACTACTTGCATTGATCGTACCTATTTACAATGCCTCCCCACGGGACAGAGTTAGACACCAGGGTCGTTTTTTAACGTGGAGAAAAGGTACAAAAATAAAAATTGTCTCAGTCGTGAAGGATTTCTCCTCCACCGAAAGAGAACAAGAAATAGAAGTGCAGCATCTGAAGAACAGATGGTATTTATTTGCTCCCCCACCGAGCAAATTAGGCACAAGGCCGATTTTTAATGTGAGGAGTGAAGGGGAAATGGGGACCAACTCCCCGGGGAGTAGGGGAGCTGGATAGTGACAATTGGTATGAAGGATTGCCCCTACATTGACCAAGGTCTTATATGTGGGGTTACCCCCACATATGGTCTTTGCTTGCAGTATCTGCCGGAACAGATGGTATTTATTTGCTCCCCCACCGAGCAAATTAGGCACAAGACCGATTTTTAATGTGAGGAGTGAAGGGAGGGGGAAGGGGAAAAGGGGACCAGCTCCCGAGAGGTGGGAAATGGGAGCTGGTTAAAGGTCAGACATGTGGGGTTGCCCCCACATCTGGTCTTTGCTAGTCATAGCTAGTCATAGCTTGCAGTATCTGCCGGAACAGATGGTATTTATTTGCTCCCCCACCGAGCAAATTAGGCACAAGGCCGATTTTTAATGTGAGGAGTGAAAGGGAAATGGGGACCAACTCCCCGGGGAGTAGGGGAGCTGGATAGTGACAATTGGTATGAAGGGTTGCCCCTACATTGACCAAGGTCTTATAGGTGGGGTTACCCCCACATATGGTCTTTGCTTGCAGTATCTGCCGGAACAGATGGTGTTTATTTGCTCCCCCACCGAGCAAATTAGGCACAAGGCCGATTTTTAAAGTGAAGAGTGAAGGGAGGGGGAAGGGGAAAAGGGGACCAGCTCCCGAGAGGTGGGAAATGGGAGCTGGTTAAAGGTCAGGCATGTGGGGTTGCCCCCACATCTGGTCTTTGCTAGTCATAGCTAGTCATAGCTAGTCATAGCCTGCAGTATCTGTCGGAACAGATGGTATTTATTTGCTCCCCCACAGAGCAAATTAGGCACAAGGCCGTTTTTAATGTGAGGTAAAAACCAGCTCCCCTAAAAGTAGGCAAAAAGGGGGCACTCTGGTTACCAAAAATAATAATTGTCCCAGTATAGAGGGTTTCCCCTCCATTGACTGGTACAAATTATCTTAAGTGCAGTATCTGCCGGAACAGATACTACACTTTGATCTCAGCCCGAAGGCCAAGAAAGTTCGTAACCGGTTTTGGCAGTGAACTCTCATCAGATATAAGAAGCTCCGATCTGCGAGTTAGTGGATAGCTAATATGCTTATAACACACCTCAGATATCCTGATGCAGTTTGTGCATAGTACATCTGCATAAAATGTCTAGAGTCTTAATCCTATTAAAGTCAAATTCAAACGGGAAAATGTGTTCATTATATATATATATATATATATATATATATATATATATATATATATATATAAATAAAATAATATATATATATATATTTATATAAAATGGGTTAAGAAATTCCAACGAAAGAAAGATATATATTTAAATAAGGGAATAGTCACCAACAATGTGTATTTTTTAACATTATTTTATTATTCCGTGTCTTGGTTTTTCATTGAGAATTATGTTTGGATCATTGAAATCGTTTTTACGCGCGTTTCAGACGTTCTGTGAAGCGTCCTCGTCAGAAATTATTTTCAAATGTGTTGGAGATGTAAAAATGGCAATTTTCGTAGTTCATTTGAAGTGTTTCCAAGGGGTGGAGGCTTGTAAGTGTTTATTATTCATTGGCATGTTCAATTTTTATTACTCTTTTATTGGGCTTGTCGAGGCCGCTGACCTGGCTGTAGTCACTCTCTCTTTCTGCTAGTTTTTTTTTCTTTTCCTTTAGGGTGGGGTAGGGTTTGTGTGTGTGTGTGTGTTTGTGTGTGTGTGCGTGTGTGTGCGTGTGTGTGTTTGCTTTTATTGGTTTGAGAATGTGTATACTGTTTTATAGTATTATGAGGTTATTTGCTTCCTAGGAAGGTGACTGTGATCCGGGGTCGTTACTAATGTGTATGTGTGAGGAGGGGGGGGCAGCTCTTCTGAAATAAGGGTAGGGGTGCTTTCATTCTATTTCGATATTTATTTTTTGGATTCTTGGATTTTAGTATTGTAATTTTTCGTTTTAGTCTTTTCGGGTATTCCTTATATTATGTTTGTTTAGAAAGAGGGGTGTATTTAAAATATATATAGGGGATTTTTTTTAATGTTTCTATTTATTTGTCTCCCCATAATAATAGAAGGTAACACATACACATTCAAAAACCCAGCACAAACATTCAAAATAAAAAAAGGATCTAAATTGCACCTCCAGAAATGTAGTATATGCACTAAGATGCACAACATGCAACAAATCCTACATAGGCGCCACCAAAAATTTCAGCAATAGAGTGGCCTTACATAAGAGCAACATCAAAATTGCAGATAACAGACACCTCTATGTTTCAAAGCATTTTTGTTTTGTTATAGATGTACATAAGAATACTTTGATAAGTATGTTTTAACTTAAATAGGGATGGTATAATAAAATTGTGGGGTCTGCGTTCGGGCCTGACCTCCAGGGAATGGAAATAGGCACAAATTTAATAAAGATATTTCATATCTATCTTTCATAATTATGTTTCAGTTTGAAGAAATATGGTATAATAAAATTATGGGGTGTCCGTTCGCACCTGACCTCCATAGAATGGAAATATGTCACAAAGTTTAACAAGATTTTTTAATATAGATCCACAGAATATTATGATAAGTGTTTCAGTGTGAACAGGTATGGTATAATAAATTATGGGGTTTATCTATTTTATTTTTACTTTCATCATATTCTGCTTTGGTTTTGATACCCCCAAATTCGAAGCTATCTCTTTACAACCCTCCCTTTTCATAACCTATCATACTTTCATAAATCAGAGTCCATTTTCTGTAGGCTGTTTTTGAACCCAGTCAACGACGGGTACTTTTGCTAGTATATATATATATATATATATATATATATATATATATATATATATATATATATATATATATATATAGTAAGTTATAAAATATATATGGCGATTAAGCTACACTGAATATTCCGCGTTTTATCCATTCTAGGACTCTTCAGGCTTATACGCAAATTTTGTGGTTGTCTGTCGTTTTTAAATCAAGTAGTTATATATATATATATATATATATATATATATATATAAAATATATATATATATATATATATATAAAATAAATATATATATATAATATATATATATAATATACATATATATATATAAGAAGATAAATAGAAGAAAGATAGATAGATAGAATAAGATAGAGAAGAGATAATATATATATATGATAATATATTATATATATTATTAATTAATATAATATATAAATATATTATATCATATATATATATATTATACAATATTAAATATATTATATATATAATTAATATATATATATATATATATATATATATATATATATATATATATATTGCAACATAATTATATAGTAAACATTATATAGTCAAGTGCATATACACTTGACTATATAATGTTTACTATATAATGTTGAATATAGCGTTACATATTCGAATAATTCGAAAGCCCCATTACATTGTGCTGAGACATAAAAATTTCCAGGTTGGTATCTGGAGGTGCGTTTAATTCGCTCAGAGAGATGCACCCCCAGTCTTTGTTAAGATATACATCTGAGAGGAGGAAAACTGATGTTAAACCTTATTAAAATTTAAATATACATCACATTAACATCAGAGACAAATACAATTTTATCATTATACTATTATTATAATTCCCTTTATATGTTCAAGATTTTTTATCATTCTTAGAGGAGGAACTGATTTCCTTCCAGCTTGTTTTGTCCCTGGCTACGAATAATATGGCATAATCCCGGTTACACACCAGTTTCTATTAGATCAACGAAGTTAAACGATGTTGAGCCTGGCAGGTACGAAATGAGTGACGATTTAGAAATACTAGGTGATGTCATTTCTCATAACTAGGATATGTTGACTGAGGAAGTGAATTTTATTTCCCATAAGCTTCAGTGGAATTTTTTTACCTTTGGGATCTATTTTGTCACTCTAGATATTCACCTGTTTGTAGATTTTGAAAAGTAACCTGCCCATCTATCTGAGTTTTATTATTATTATTATTATTATTATTATTATTATTATTATTATTATTATTATTATTATTATTATTTATTTATTTATTTATTATTTCTATATTTTTTTTTACATTTCTCAGATTATCGAAACTGTTTTATGATTTTTGTGTGCCTCAATTCTTAACCCGCACCTGAATGCTTAAATTGCCCCTGAACGTTCATATGCCCTCCACCAAAAGACAAACTAAACCAACATTTATTAATTGGTTAATATAATTTAAGTAATGACTAGGGCTGTGACAATAGAATAATCTTTTCATTGTTTTGACTCTTGAGTATATATCCGTTAATATCTTATATGTTTTTAGACTGGTGTGGTTCCCGATTAATTAACTGTGTCTGACTGTATCGGATATATACTCGAGAGTCAGAATAATGAAAAGAATATGCTGTTGTCACATCCCTAGTAATGGCATACATTTTTTTTTATTTTATTTTGATTTTTGTCTTCTTTCTTTTCTTTCTTTTTCTTTCTTTTTTCTTTCTTTTTACTTTTCTTTTTGTTTTTGTACTCCTTCCTTATTTTCCCTTTATACGTTCATATTTTCGCTGTTTTCCTTTTTCCTGTTTGTTACTTTTTTTCTGCTTCGATTCTGTTAAACAAGAACGTTCTTTTTATGTGATCGGACTGAACTGATGAAATAGATTGGAATTCTTTTTCATAATAAAACGGATTGGAAACGAGAAAAGGTAGAATCAAATATGAATATGGAAGATATATTTAAATCTGATCTAAAGAATTTAACCAACTTCTCTCTCTCTCTCTCTCTCTCTCTCTCTCTCTCTCATCCCTTTCCCTCTCTTTCTCCTCCTTTTTCCTCTCTTTCCCTTTCTCTGTGTGTGTGTGTGTGTGTGTGTGTGTGTGTGTGTGTGTGTGTGTGTGTGTGTGTGCAAATTTAGTGGGAGATAACATTGAATTTTAATAGGGTTAGCTTACCAAGATAATTGTGTGGCTCATTTTTCAATTTCTTTCTTTCGGCCACGAGATGCCGTCCATCTTTTAACGGTTCTAAAATGTATTCGACATCGCCTGTCAGTATAGTTCCACGCTAAAAGTAAAAGAATATTTTTTGAAAAGAACAGATGAGAAACAATATGACTAAAAATTGTATGCATACTCAAACAAAATTTGTCAACATTACTAATTTTCTCTTTGCTTCTATATAGAATCGTGAAAATTATCAGCACTACGGACAAACTTCTTTGTTCCATATATATATATATATATATATATATATATATATATATATATATATATATAGCAAAAATGGTAATTAGCAAAAACTTGAAGAGAGTTTTCAATGCTATTGTAGAACAAAAATATATATATATATATATATATATATATATATATATATATATATATATATTTGTTCTACAATAGCATATAAAACGGTTATATATATATATATACAATAGCAGATAAAACGGTTATATATATATATATATATATATATATATATATATAACCGTTTTATCTGCTTAGTTACACATGTTTCGATAACCGAATCGTATCAACGATCCGATAACTTCATCAGACTTTACAGAAATGATTTCTGTAAAGTCTGATGAAGTTATCGGATCGTTGATACGATTCGGTTAGGGAAACATGTATAAGTAAGCAGGTAAAACGGTAATATATATATATATATATATGTGTGTGTGTGTGTGTGTTTATTGTGTGTAGTCAGATTTTTAAGGTGTGAGGTCAATATATATTAATTTTTAACTTTAAGGCATGAATAAATAAACAAAAGAAAATTAGATCCGAGTAACCATTTCATTATTAATTCTTAAATCACAAAAAGTTATATATCTGAATTTTCAATGAATTTAATTCACCAGAGGAAAAGGCCAAAAATCATGTCACAAACACTAGAAAAAGGAAGAAGAGAACTCACATTATGTTGTGGGGAACCACCCTCCAAATGGACTAATCCATCGTCCATATAAACTTTACGCATGACGGTGACAGGCGGGGATCTCATTCCAGAGCGACTCACGGTGAAGTACCTACACTGTTCGTTTGTAACCTTTCCTTTGTAACCTTTCCGTTTTTCATGTAATACATGTTCTCCGTTGTTTTGTTCTTCTTTGTGGCTACTTGCGAGCCATAATACTCGCGACATTGGATTCGAGATAATACTCACGTTTAAAACAGTGTTCCCAAAAACACTGGCGACATGGGATTCGAGATACATATTCACGCCTAAAACAGTGTTCCCATGACACTGACGACATTGGATTCAAGAAACATAGTCACGTCTAAAATAATGTTCTGAAAACATTAACGACGTTGAATTCAAATGTTTATCGCGCTTAAGAAAGTATAGCATAACACTTGCGACTGAAGGACTCGCGGAAATTAAAAAAAAATATGATTAACAACTCTTAATTGATCTTAAAAACAATTACGAAACCGTAAAAAAATAAAAAAAACAATTACGAAACGAAAAGGAGTTGGGAAAAGTGTTCGTCAGTACTTAAAAGGTAAATCTTTACTTTGTAAAAAAAAGTTTTTCTCTACTAAAAAGTAAATCGTTGCTTTATCTCTTTTTTCAAAGGGAAATATTCACTTGATTTTTTTTTTGGGGGGGGGGGTTTGTTGAACGATTAATACATTTTTTTTTGCTTTGTTTTAATCAAAACTTTGCTTTGTTTTAATCAAAACGTTTTGTTAAGTCCAACCAGACAAACGTTTTTCTAACCAGAAAACGAATGTTTTAAAATTGCTAAATCCAACCAAACAAAATGGATGAACTAAAAGTAGCGTTAGCACATTTGACTAAGTTGCAAATTGAAGCAACCGACGTCAGCAATAAACAGACGACCAGCAAAAGGAATTTCAAAAAACAGGCAGCCAAAGCTCAAAAACAGGCGGCTGAAGCTCAAAAACAGTTGGCTGAACATCAATTACGAACAGAAGAATTACTTGCAGAAATCGCAAAGAATAACGTGAACTCTGAAAGTGATTCAGCTTTTTCTCAAAATACAATATGGTCCGCGACAGATAATTTTAAGTACGAGGAAGGTGAAAAATAATTTGCAGCTAATTTCAGGAGATATGAAGACTTTTCAATATCGACTGCGGTTACTGGTCTAACCAGAAGAAGACCAGACCACTGTTGCGAAAACTTGAAACGAATGAACATGACAAATTCGTGGATTACATCTTGCCACGGAAAACTGTATATTTATCGTTCAATGAGATGGTAAATCTGTTAACAGAACTGTTCTTCCAGAAAACGTCTCTTTTTCATAAGCAATGGAGATGTTTGAATGTGACCAAAGACGATAATGACGACTTTGCCACGTACGCAGCAGTAGTAAACAAGCATTGTGATGACCTTGAGTTGTCTGAATTAACAGCAGACAATTTTAAATACTTTGTTTTTGCACAAGGTTTAACCTCAGGAAAAGATGCGGAAATCAGGCGCAGAGGTTTTACGAAGTTAGAAAGCGAACCAAACTTAACACTGCAAAAATTGACTGAGGATTGTCAAAAAGTTGAAGCAGGCATCACAAATATAAAAAAAAAACAACAAAGAAAAAACTGTCGAGGCGGGATACAGAGAATTACCCCCAAAAGTCGGAAAAATCCAAAGCACCAAACCCTTGCTTCAGATGTGGTGGAACACACTGGGTAAAGGATTGCCCATTTTCAACAAAAAGATGTCTGATATGTATTAAAATCAGAAATAAAAGCTCTCACTGCAGAAAAAATCAGAACAAAAGCCGGGTACGTCAAACAATAATTAGAGACGTCGTAGATGAAAACCTATGCAAATACGTAACGGTCAACATTCTCGACAAGGATAACAAATTTCAATTAGACAGTGGGTCGGATCTTTCAATTATAAATTTCAAAACATGGAAGAAATTACGAAAACCGACTATGCTAAGAACCAACAGAATGGCGACGGCTGTCAAGGGTACAAAAATTAATTTTGAGGGTGAGTTCACCTTGCTGAGAAAAACGAAAAAACTAAAAATGTATGTCTTAAAAAATAGTGAGAACCTGTTTGGTTCCGATAGCATGGATGAATTTCATTTGTGGGATCTTCCTATATCCACAGTTTGCAAAAAAATAGAAACCCATCCAGCTGAAACTGAGAAATTTATAATCAGTTTTAAAAAAGAATTCCCAAATGTATTTTCTCCTGGCCTTGGGAGATGCACAAAAATGGCCGCTGATTTTAAGTTAAAACCGGGCACACAACCGGTGTTTAAAAAAAACCGTAATGTCCCGTTCGCATATCTGAACAAGATAAATCAGGAACTGGATCGATTAGAATGCATCGGTAAAACATGACTAAAAGTGAATACAATGAGTGGGCTGCTCCAGCAGTCTACATAAAAAAAAGGTCTGGAGAAATCCGCATTTGCGCTGACTTCTCGATCGGACTCAACGGGTCGTAAGAAGACTTTCACTATCCATTACCAAGTGTTCACGAAATTAAATGGCAGCAAGTTTTCCTGATCGATCGATCTGAGCGACGCTTACTTACAAATTCCTGTAAATGACAAAAGCGCTAACCTTCTCTGCATTAACTCATCACTCATCGGGGTTTGTACAGTTGCGAAAGGCTCGCGTTTGGAGTCATGGTAGCACCCGCGATATTCCAGCAAGTCATGGATATCATGCTGAGTGACCAGGATAATGCCATTGCATATCTAGACGACATCATTATAGCGAGCAAAAGCAGGGAGGAACACGCAAACCATATCAGACAAGTATTCAGTCAAATACAAAATTATGGGTTTAAGATCAAAGAAGACAAGTGTGAATTCTTTTTTTTTTTCAAGTACCTAGGACATATCCTTGATAAAGATGGCAGACGCCCAGATCCGGACAGGGCGACCACTATTAGAGAAATCCTGGCTCCAGAAAAGAGAAAAAAATATGTTCAATCTCAATATAAAACAAAGGATTATTTCTATAAAAATAAAAATAAATATGGCAAACTAATGTCAAAACTGTTCCAAACTTGGCCAAAAAAAAAAAAAAAAGAAATAGTCATGTAGACAATATTTACAGAAAAGACTGACGAGAATTTATGCAAAGATAATTTTAAAAAAACTGTAAAGTTAGCAGGTACAGTAACTGGAAATAAAATTGATTTTATTGTGCAAATATTTTTTTCAGTAAGATTTAAACGGGATTATTAAAAAGTTAAGGGCGTATGTTATAAAAATCTTCAAATCTAATTAGTTTAAATTGAATAAACTGCTGGCCAAAAAGAAAAGATACTGATTTCACACCCGGAGAAATCCAGCTTGTGAGGGGGTGTTGTGGGGAATCACCCTCCAAATGGACTAATCCATCGTCCATATAAACTTTATGCATAACGGTCCTGTGATTTTTCAAAAATGTTTGAAGGGAGATGTCTTTACCTAACAGCATGCTACGATTTAATTTAGATTAAAAATTAATTTTCAGAAATTCATTGTAATTGAATAATCCCGTCGACATTTATCACACTTACCATAAACTGTCAAAAGATGCCGACACAAGTTGGGTCACTGGCCTCTGCCGCACTTGGAAGAAGAAGACTACTAGATTAACCACCCTCGGTGGAGCGACACGGACATGTTGCGAGGTGGGCACTGTGAACATTCGCAATAAAACTGGAAATTACGATAACATCGAAGCGCTGGTAGTACTTGAGAAACCGCACAGCTTTGACCTGCTCCTAGGCTATGATACGATCACAGCCCTAGGTGGTGCTCACATAACGCAGACGGGGGCGGTACAGTTACAGGAGAAGGTTCCAGTCTGCGTTGCTTTGAAGATTGATCAGCCAGACTTTATTGTCGAGTTTGACCAGCAGCAGAAAGCTTGGACAGCCGCGTGGAAGTGGTCGGAAAACTAGGAACCAGCAAAACTGCGAAATGAGGTAACAGAGTACCATGTGCCCGACCACATGAGGCCTGCACACGAAGAGGAGCTTTGTGATTGGATCAAGGATGGCTGGCTGATTCCCTACCCTTATGAGAAACTTGGACCTCCCAAAGGCCTGATTCTGCTGATGGCGGTCACTCAGCACAACAAAGCAAAGGGGAGGCCAGTGATGGACTACCATGAACTGAATGCGCATGTTGATGCATTCAAGGCAGATGCTGACGTTTGTGCCAGCAAGTTACGAGAGTGGCGCCAGTAGGGTTCCAATGTGTCCGTGCTGGATCTAAGAAAAGCATACCTGCAGGTCCGAATCAGTGAAACAATGTGGCCATTTCAGACGGTAGTGTTTGCTGGCAGGAGGTACTGCCTTACCAGACTAGGCTTTGGCTGAACGTGGCACTCCAAATAATGAAAACCATTATTAACACTGTGTGGTTACACGAAGAGACAATAAAAGATGGAACATCAGCGTACCTTGATGACATATATGTGAATGAAGACATTGTGTTATCGTCACGTGTGATGGCCAAACTGGCTGAGTTTGGTTTGACGTGCAAGGATCCAGAACGTTTGGTGAATGGCGTTCGTGTCTTGGGCCTGAACGTTCGACAGGAGCGAGAGACTTTGAAATGGAGGCGCGGAACTGCAGTTCCTGAAGTGCCCGATGTCTTCACAAGGCGAGCAGTATTCACCTTGTGTGGAAAACTTATGGGGAACCTACCAGTGTGTGGATGGACTCGTGTGGCAACAGGCATCATAAAAAGGAGGGCAAGCACAGTCACCAAAGGTTGGGATGATGAAACAGGCTACGATCTGTTGGTTTGCATGGTGAAGGAGACCATCGCTAGGGTAAAGCAGGATTACTCCACCAAAGGAGACTGGTGTGTGCAGGGAGACGAACTGAATGTGTGGGTGGATGCAAGTTCTCTGGCAATTGGTGTACTGATAGGCTCACTCGGGTGCCACAGAGATGGTATGACACCATGAAGAAGAAAGCCGAGCCAGTACCATTATGTGCCGCCTCTATTGAGGTGGCGGATGAAATCAGGAAGATACACCACCTCAGTAGACACCCTGGAGTGAGACGGACATGTTGTTTTGTGCAGTTGTTCAATCCGTTGGTGTCCAAAAGTGCAGTGAAAGCAGTAGTCAAGGAATGCCAAAGATGCCAGTCAATCGACCCCGCACCGGCCAGATGGCGGAAAGGTCAGCTGGGAGTAAGCGCGACTTGGAGCCGACTGGGTATGGGCATAACCCACTTTGGCAGCCAGCACTTCTTCACCCTGATCAATTGTTGACTGACAAGGTTTGCAATCTGGTGCCCGTTAATAAGACAGGATTCCTCCAGTGTAATCCATTAATTAGAGTCCATATTTTATGAAAGGAGGTCGCCTAAAGAGATCCTCACAGACTTACACGGCCTTCTGCAGTGGGGAGTTCAGACGTTTCGTAGACGAGTGGGGGATCCAGCTCAGACATAGATGTGCATATGTACCAAGTGGCAACGGCATAGCAGAGTGGTGCCATCGAAGCATGAAGAGGATCACAGCAAGAAAACAATGCACGATCACAAAGGCTGTCTATAGATATAATGCAACTCCAAAGGATGGCATGACTGCTGCAAGCGCACCCACCAATGCATTCCATTGCTATCGAGTGCGCATCAAGGACATTGACGCCCGTCTGCATGATCGACAGGAAACCCGAGGGCCATATGAGTTCGGGGACACTGTTTGGGTGAAGCCTCCCAATAATCGATGCACCAGAGGCTTTCAAAGAGGGCGAATCACTGGCATTATCAGTGAGCAAGTCGTGCTAGTCAATGGTACTCCACGCCATGTGAAGTATATCCAGCCTGCTCTGAATACGAACCAGTTGGCGCGTAGCAGTGATGGTGAATCGTCCAACGATGACCTGTGGATCCGTCCTATTCCCCACAATGGTACAACTGTGAACCCCAACACTGACGCCGATAGTTCCAGCACCCCTTCTGAGACCTCCGATGAAGATGAAGAAGTCCAGCCTGATGGTATCACTGTATGCCCTAACGCTAATGCTAATGCTTCTGACACATCTTCTGAAAGCTTCAATGAAGACGAAGTAGTCCAGCAAATCCCCCTTCGTAGGAGTGCCCGCAACAAACGACCGCGCCCACCATGCCAAATTTGTGGTCTGGAGACCAGGGGGGAGTGTAAAGTTGAATGTAATAATCAAAGAGGAAAGCACCCCCGTGTGTGTCTGTCGTGCAGTCATACAACTTACCTTCGGATGGGATCTGAGAGAAAGAAAAATTAAAGATGGCAGCCATGGATTTATAAGGTGTAGTCTCGTGGAATCTCATGAGATCTCATCTTCCACTGCACACGTATGCAAATGGAATGGGGTCAGTTTTCTGATAAAATGTCTGTTGGCAGAGGCAGTGGGGAGAGACGTGCTGGAAGTTGAGAGAGAAAGTTGTCAGTGACGAATTCTAGCTGGACTTTTGTGTATTGTATTTGGTTTATTTTGTTTTGTTGTTTACCAGCCAATTTAACGACAGGTCCCAAGCAGGGATTTACTTCCAGAGCGACTCTCGCATGCTTGAGGAAATACCTACACTGTTCGTTTGTAACCTGCTATGTCCTAAGGTTGCCTATTAATTCGGACAATCAAAGATAACATATTCTGTGAAAGGAATAAATAAATAAATATACACTGTGGTTTGAATACTGAAAGAGAAGTTTATTTATGTATTTATATAGGGACAAATAAAGTATGTTAACGCTCAGGGAGAAGAAGAGTCCGGTGAATCCGGTTCCTTATGTAGAATGTTCCGGGTTGGTTCCTTATCTCCATATAACACCTCCCCCAAGCCAATTTCTCCCTGGAGAATTTTGCTTAATAACGTTTGTTTTGGGGTCTGGGGCTCAGTCGGTTAACCTTTCTTTTCACCCTTGTACTTTTTCTTCTCAACACCGTTTGAGGGAGTGGGAGTGGTGGTGAAACTGGTATTCTCTGACCTGGAGTAGAAGATACTACTCTCGGAGTAGGTTGTGCTATGGATAGAGGAATAAGAGTCATACAATACCTCTAAGGGCAGTTCATTATCTCCTACCTGTTTGTAGTCATTAGTGTGTCGAGGTCTTAGCTGATTCATATGCCTGCAACAGTCAAATTTAGCATGTGTCCAATTCTTTTCATAATCATCCCTTCCTTCCAAAAGCTTTTCCCAGTCCTATAATTCAAGAAGAATATTTGGTCACCAGATTTGTAGAACCTTGTCGAATGATTTTCTCTCGTTGCTGTCGTCTTGCTTGTATTTGGTAAAATCCTGTCAAATACGGATCTGATTTTCTGTGCGAACATTAGTTCAGCTGGTGACAAACCGGCATTCGTGTTTGGGTTAGGAGTGATTCTGTATACAGACAAAAAATTTTCAAGACTCTTCTCATCAATGTCCATGCCTTGGTGTTTTCTTAAAGCTCTTTTAAACATGTCAACAAATCTCTCTGCGAGGCCGTTTGACCTTGGATGGTATATTGCAGTTGTTAAATGTTCAATGGATAGGGCCTTGCAGAATTCTTCAAACTCTTCAAACTGGTAAATTGGGTGCCGTTGTCACTGACAATTGTTTTAGGTACTCCAAAACGACTGAAGAGTCATCTTAATGCATCTATAGTAGTAGTCGATGTCGGATGTTTACACTTAAGCACTTCCCATCATTTTGTAAAGCTGTCAACAACCACTAAGAAATAATGTCCATTCAACGGACCTGTATAGTCAATGTGTAACTGCATCCATAGTGAATCCGTCTTCGGCCACGGTTGTATCTGTACAGGTGGTGCCTTTGCTGCTAGCTGACACCCTCGACACTCTCTTACCATTTTGTCGATGTCCCGGCCTTCATTCTGGACATGCTTGGATAACTACTATGAAATTCTTTTAGCATTTTCTTTTGTAGTGTGGTCAGTACAATAAAGTCTGTGAGCAAACCGAAAATGGCGAAAGTTTTTAGCCTTTCTTTGACTTGTCATTTAGCAGCACTTGGTTTTTCATTCTCACAATGAATTCATCTGTTTCTGCTGACTTAGTGATGTCATCCAGACTCATTGGTAACTCTCGAATCATGTTGAACAACAGTCCGGAAAGTCCTTTTTCCTCTCTTAATGCCTCTATCACTATAGATTCTGTACACTTAATGCCTCTATCACTATAGATTCTGCACACTTTTGAATCAATCTGGATAGTCCATCTGCATGTCCGATATTTTTAGATGAAATGTACTCCATTTTAAAATTATAATTCAACAGAATTATGTTCCATCATTGAAGTCTTTTTGCAGTGTGAGTGGGTATAGCTTTTTTAGATCCAATAATAGTCAACAAGGGCTTGTGGTCAGTCTGGGACCAGGATAGCGACGGATGCGCCCCCCGGAGGAGAGGGGTAGGTTATATTATATTTGGTGCCGATGACTTAGGACATCACATCTCTGAGAGGTGCACGAATGAGTAACCACGAACACATTTTTGAAGCATCTGGAACTCAGTTTTATTGAAAAAAAAAACATTGGAAAAAATAAGGAAAAAGGAAAATGGTACACAAAAATGTTTTTAAAAAAATCGGGGGAAAAAGAACGATTGAAAAGAAAACTTACTGAAAAGAAAAGAGAGACTGACATTGAATTTATCGGAAAGAAAAGAAAGAACTTTGAAGGCATAGCTAAAAACATAATAGCCAGCCGTCAGAATGCATGAAAAATCTATACTACAAGGAACAAGGAAGACCAAGAGAGACAGAGAAAAAAAGAGATGAAAAGAAACGAAGCAGACGACAAGAGAGGTAAGGGCAGATTTTTATTGGTTCCTATTGCTTCGCTCAAATTTTTTTTTACGTGCGGTTGTCAGTGATTAAGTCTCCCGTAACGAAAGTTTTGTCTTAATATGCAAAGTATTGTTGACTTTTCTTCCACTCCCAAAGGAAAAAGTTAAAATGAAATATGTATTCGTTAGACTGGTTGATATGCCGTCGTTGTATAAGAACGGACGCGCATATGTTGTCACTGATATGAGAGAGAGAGGCAAGTCCCCTTAAAAGGTATAGCAGTAAACAGATTTAGTAGATATGATAAAGAGGAAGGTAGGGAGGAAAAGTCAACCCTTGAGTTAGGCTTAACGGTAAGGGTATTTAGTGGCCGTGTTGTTGAAAAAAAAAAAGAGAGAAACAGAGACTGGAAATGAATAAAGAAAAGAAATAAGTAGAATGGAGAGAGCGGTTGATAGATATGGCGAACGGGGTTGGAAAAAGAAAACGAAAAGACGAAGTAGAGATGAGTGAAGAAAAGAAATACGACTACGACAGTTGATAGTTTAAAAAGGAAAAAAGAAAGAAAAGAACTAAGACAGAAAAATGCGATCGTTTTTGTAATTTCTGAAATTGAATTGGTTTGTGAGTAAAAAAAACGAAATGTGATGTGATCCCCGGGAGGGATGTGGAAAAGTGCAGAGTGCACTGTGTATGAGCTATAAAAGTAGAAACGGAGAAATGTACAAGGTGTACTGGTCGTAAAGGCATGAAGAATTGAGTGGTCAAAGATTTAACGAGACACTGGGTGTGTCTGCGTGAGATGCCATGGAAAAGGCATGTGAGAATACGAATATCATAGATATGTGATCGCTCCTCCGCCGGTCCGCAGTGACAGACACTGTGCACCACTGATGAACGGGGAAACTTTTGAGAATAATGCACCATGAAATAGAAAGGTCAATAAGTGTGTGTGAGAGAGAGAGAAAGACGCTCATGCCGAGATAACCTGAAGAATGGTTGTGAAAAGGGAAACCAATATAGGGATTGCGAGAAGTATACCGATCCTTAGAGAAATAGAAACCGGCGGTATCGATGCCGTTTTGATTTTGTAACGAATAGAAACTCTCATAAGAACAAATTAAAGATGAAGTAATGATTTGCGTAAGATTATTGGCGAGACATTTAGACTGTCAAATAAAGGGACGTTTGGTTGGAGAATTTTATTAAAAGTAAAGAAAAAAACTGAGATTGGGGAAGCAAGGTTCCTGTTAGCCTAAGAGCAATGAACCAGGTAGACCAGAAGTAGTTAATCGGGTAGCAATCTGATAATGGACTGGGTTGCAACTGTTGGTGCTGTCGTAGGTGTGTCAGAAATTTCGTGAAAATAGTGAATAATTCCACCCCATCTTTCCAAGCTTATAACTCCTCGAAAAATGCAATTCAAGCCCTATTTTTTTTTCAATTAAAGGAGCAAGGACCAAGGTTTCATTAAAAAAACAAAAAAAAACCCAAAAAAAACGTGTTTTTTTTAAAAAAAGGTTTTAAACTTCGGACTTTACAGGTAAATTTCTAAAAAACAGTATATTTTTTTTGTTTTAAATTTGAATATATTATGTATTGACCTTTTCTCTTATGTCGGGCCCTTGTGCGCACGTGGTATTGACAGGCTGTGGCACGGGCCGCTCTTTCAGATGTGCTAGTAGATAGAAACCAATGGGGATAGACAGAAGAGAAACTAAAACATGTGTATCATGGAATTTGAATCTTAAATCTTGAAGGATAGAAAAAATGAAAATTTATAGAACCATGATTTGATAGAAGAAAAAATAAATAAATAAAGGGAACTGTTTCGTTATTTTAATAATTGTATTGAAATGTACTATTTTTTTTTTGAAAAAGAAAAACAATTTTTTTTTTTTAGATGAGGACTAATAACGTGTGTAATTGTTGTGTAGCATTCTCACCTGCTTTGAATAGAAAATCATTTAGTGTGAAAACTTTCATGAAATGTGAATAAAATATTGTTGGAAGTGATGTTAAGGCATTTAAACTGTTGAATAGAAAATCAGTTGGCCTGAGAGTTTTCATGAAAGGTTAATAAAATATTGTTGGAAGTGATGTTAAGGTATTTAAACTGTTGAATAGAAAATTATTGGTCAGAGTTTCACAGGGTGTGAGGTGGTAAATTGGTTTGAAGTGGCAGTAAAACATTTAGGCTGTCAAAGAAAAAAATCATTTAGCCTGGGAATTTACATTGAAAAGAAATGAAATCAATCGCCTGGTAAATAGTTTTGAAGCATTTAAACTGTCAAGTAGAATGTTTTAGAGAAACTAACGGTGCTGATATTATTCTGTTTGGAAAAAATTAAAAATATTTCAGTCAAGAAGGATTTCTCCTTCACAGGACGGGGATTGAATATGTTGAGTGTAGTGTTGGAACAGTTGTTACACTTGGTCCCTGGCTAGAATGGCGCTGCTGGGACTAATTATGTCACTGAAGGTTTTTAGATATTTTGTAATCGAACACTCTACTGGAGTATAGCTAATAATTTTTATGTGCCCAACATGTCGCTCGGATTTAAAACCGACAGTATTGATGGTAAATTTGAATTTTTGTATAGCTGAAGAATGGATTTCCATTGAGCGAGTAGAGATAGATAAATAGAGGCGTAAATGTGACTTGACTGTGCCACGTTTGGTTAGAGTTATTTCAGTCACCAGAATACCACATTTACCTCGTTGTCATTTTGTTGGCTTCAGATAATCATGTGAGAATTAAGTGAGATTTTTTTTGAAGATAGTGATTTGAAGGGGAGTCAATATTGAAAGAATTCCCCAGTTTTAAATGTAGGAAGAAATCAGGTAACCATAAACCACTAACAACTGACAGCAGCACCTGAGCGGAGTGGGGATACTAATGAGTGCCCTCTACCAAAACTTGGATAGCGTGCATGAGCTGCAACCATCAACATAACCCAAGGTTACAAGTAGGGACCCCAAAGTCAGTCCCTAAGCCATTATTAAAAAAGAAAAAGAATGAAAAAAAAAAAAAATATCAAAAGCGCAAATATTTTTCTGATTGTTTATGAGTTGTGAGAAAGAGAAAATGAGCAAGTAGTTTAAAGGGTGTATGAGCCCTCCTTTGATAGTGAACTGAACATGGTTATCTTTTCACCGTTGCATGCACATAGGTTAAGTCGTGAAGATAGACTGGAACTAAATAATAAAAAAAAATATGAAAGAAACCCCATGTTTGCATGTACATGGTTTGATGAGTTACAGTTATACAGAAGGACTGCAAATAAAGAAGAGAACTGTTTTGCATGTACGTAGTTGCAGTCACCTTAAAAGGACTAGTAAAGTGAAAAAAAAAGAGAGTTTATCAATTGAAAAAATGCATGTGTAGCCGAATACAAAAATCCATGACTCTCGAGCTGTTGAAGCTTGAAATTGCATGGGTGCATGTTTGGTTGAATGAGTGCCATTTTCTCTGATAAGAACTATGAACTACATAAAATTACTTATGCACGCATATTTAAATATACACAGCAGTACAACCAGAACCATTGGACCAGAACATTTTTGCATGTTGCTTTTTATTGACTTTGATTGTAGAATTTACTAGTTTCGGGTCAGGCTTCTGGTGCAGGTCGCATATATGCTAATTATCCAATTATGACTAATTGACAAGTGAAAGGAAGGGGCGGATATGACGAGATCCCTGGCGACACCAGATGATCTTGCTTTTCAAATAGAGGAAGAGAAGATGGGAGAGGAAGAAAAAGGAAAAAGGGTCGCCAGCCGAAAATGTTTGACTCAGATGACGAATCACTCATGGAAATAAATAGTTATCGCTTATCACATCAGGGCCGGGGTGGGGTTTTTAAGAGAAAGACAACGAGAATTGACATCTATCAACAACGAAAGGGTTGTTTTAAAACCTCTGAGCGATATGGAAGACAGCTGGAGTGACTAATAACTCCTAATTAAGTGATAAATTAGTTGGACAGATAAATAAATAAATTGAACCTAGAGAGAGATGGTCATGAAAGACGAAGAAGAGAGAAAAGAAAGAGAAAATGAAAAGAATAAAATAATGAGTTCACGAGAGAAGGAAAAGAATAAGATAGTGGAAAAAAGAAAGAATGACTCCAAAAAGGTGGAAGGAGGAATTTCTGATTTGATAAAAACGATTGACTTTTTGGAGTTAGGGCCAGAGTCCAGAGTCCTTTTTTTACTGACTGGCATCGAGACGTACACATCGCTCTCACCCCGCTAGGGGGGGGGGACCTCATAAGAGCTAAGTTGAAAAGCTCTTGTTGTTAGCTGGGAAATTGATTAGTGGAACTTAAGTATGCAACCTGCATCATGAAGCTTGAATCAAAGAACTCGACTAAACAAGTGTAAAACGATTTATGAATAATTAATTTGTTTCGTTATATAAAAATGTCCCAGAGTTTTTCTTTGTTTCCCGATTGCCGGCCTGAAATGAAGATGCAGTTTGTTTCAGATATCCCTTGACGCCAGATGATGAAGGAGACAGACTGGATCCAGCACAAAGCCAGAGTGACGGCCGAAATCGACAATGTTGCCACGCGGACTTAGGGGCATGCACATTTTGCGTGCCCTGAGCAGCAGAAGATATTTTCCAGTGACCAGTGAGAGTCTGATCACCCTTAAGGGGTCCACCACTAGACAAATAAGAATGTAGCCCTGCTGGGTTGCATCGATGGTCCTGTGGGCTGGGAGTGACGAACACGGCCAGAAGTACATCACAAGTATTCTCCCGGGGACCAGGATAGCGACGGATGCGCCCCCCCCCGGAGAAGAGGAGTAGGGTATATATTATAAATTAACCAATCAGGGACCCCCGTTTATCGGGTTCGCTTTTAGAACAACAGTCTCTTCCTCTTTTAACCACAGCTCGTCCATGAAGCAACAGGTAGGAAAATTCCTCTCCTAAAATTTTGTGCCTATACGAACATTACAAGAGCCGTCTAATTCTTTGGACGTAAAAGGACTTTATAGTTGGACTTTCTCTAAAGCCGCAAACACAATAAGTTTTGCAAAAACTTGTAAATTTTATTGTTTTAATAATGAATACTTTTTTCTATATCCTGTTTTGTGTCGTTAGTGAATCCCTTTATTTAAGTCTGCTCCAACGAACTTCGCGGCAATTTTCGGACTACAACCTCCATTTGCCAGTATTCACTTTATTTTGCAAAACTTAAAAAACGTTTGGTTGCTTGAAAAAAAAGAAAAAAAAAAAAGGGAACTAATAGACACATTAAAAAAAAAAAAAATCCCAGAAAAGTCAACTTAGAGAGCCCTCTATAAAATTAAACTTATTTCATTGCCTTTGTAAAAAAAAAAAAAAGGGGGATGTCTTTAAAGAAAGAAAATCAACCCACGTGTGAATTACATTTGTTGAAAATAAAATTTAAACTTATGTCATTGCCTTTGTTAAAAAAAAGGGGGGGTGAGTTTCTTTCCCTTTTGTTGAATTACGTCTGTTTATATTCCTCCAGTGAATACTTATTTGTGACTTTCTTAACCTCTGTTGTAAAACAAAAACAAAAAAAAAACACATACATTTTATTTATAACGTTTGTTTAACTAAGACAAACTGCTTCATTTCATGTGCTATTAATTTAAAGGGAAATTGACATCGCGTTTTGATTACAAAAAAAAAATCACTTACCCGAGGAAGCACATTAATAATAAAAATAATTTTTTTTTTTTAAATGGAGAATTTCATGGCCTTGAAAGGTATGAAACCACTCGTGGATTCACGGAACATTTTAAAGGATGATATCATCCTTACTATTGAAATGTTGGAAGAAGGTGAAGGACCGACTAAGATGGACAAAAATCGGAGGCCTGCAATATAAATGCTGGAGTCCCTCAGGGGTCAATCCTGGGCCTAACTCTCTTCCTGATCTACATCAATGACCTCCCTAAACACATACTTAAATCATTCGTTGACATCTATGCTGATGACACGACCATTTACAGCAACACATCAAAGGCTGTAAATGACAAAGTTCTCTCTGATTCTCTCTCCTCTGATCTCGAGCGTGTGGTTCAGTGGGGGAAAATGTGGCTGGTTACCTTTAATGCATCCAAAACCAAGCTTCTATCTTTACATCATCAACGCTCTGATCACCAGCTGGCATCAATTGTGATGGATGGCTCTCGTCTGGGTGAGGCCCCGTGTTTTGACAAGCTTCTGGGCTTGACCTTTACTCCTGATCTGAAATGGAACATGTACATCAAGTCTGTTGCCAAGGTCGCTGGAAAGATGGTGGGATCCTTCTACCGCTCCAGAAGATATCTCACTACTCATGCAATTCTCTATCTATATAAATGCCAAGTACGTCCAAGGATGGAATACTGTTGCCATATCTGGGCAGGAGCTGCTAAAAACAGCCTATCCTGCCTTGACAGAGTACATAATAGACTTCGTGGCTTAGTGGGGGATGCCCTTTTCTTTACCCTGCAACCTCTCTCCCACAGAAGAGACGTTGCGAGCCTATCCTTGTTTTATCGTTATTTCCATGGCAGGTGCTCGTCTGAGCTCCAATCTCTGGTCCCCCCCTCGCCAATCTTTCACGAAAAACACCCGTCTAGCTGAATCCACTGTGAAAAATTTCCCCCACTCTATATCTGTGCCTAAATCAAAACGCGGATTCCATGAACAAAGCTTCTTTCTTAGAACTGCACGCCTGTGGAACTCTGTTCCGTCTGCCTGCTTCCCACCGGACTACAACTTGGGTGTCTTCAAGTCCAATGTTAACAAATTCCTAATGAATCGCCCCCTTAAGTAAATACTTCATCAAATCTCCACACTAACGTAATGTACTTGCAATAACTTATCCCTGAGTGGCTTCCGGGCCTTGATAAGTGGTGATCACTGTGTAAAAAAGAAAAAAAAAAAGACTTACCAGGAAGAATTAGCCATTATCAAGGATATGCAATAAGAGGTTCGTACCTTAAATAACAAAATTAAGGGACTATACATCAAGGCAGAGCTTGATTTGAAGGAGTGTGGCTTCATGGAAGAACAGAAGAAGGAAATTAGATTTCGGACTAGATCCAATGACCGCCTCTCTGTCATAGAAAGCTCTGTTATAGAACACACCCCGCCGGAAAAAATCTGAAGCTGCCCAAGTTCCTCTGTTGTCGATCCCTAAGTTGCAGTGCGCTACCTTCAGTGGAGTCAACCCCTCTAAGTTTGAATTTAAGAATTTTCTCTCTCAATTTAAAAATTGCACCGATTCCATTAAGTCTGGCCCTTCTAAAAGGATATTTGAGCGAGTATGCCCTACAGCTGGTCTCTCATCTAACATTAGAAGATGAAAATTACGGTGTGGCAAGGAGTTCTAAGATGTCCCCTTCATCATAAATGAAATCTTCAAACAAATCATTTCTGCTTCTCCTCTTTATGAGCCCGATTTTGTGTCTGTGAAGCAATACCTTGCTGAAGTGAGGGCAGATTTGTCGGAGTTAAAAACCTCATATCGGATCGATTTTTTTGAAGAAAAGTCTCCTGGATTTATATTGGTCAGTCATATCATGTCATATCATGTCATATCATGCGTGAAAAATTACCAGCGATTTTGAGAAGGGAAATTAGTCACCGGGTGGGATCAAATTACCCAACTATGTCACAAGTTTTTGACAACTACAGTGAGGCCATTCGTGTTCTTTCAAGGAATAAAAAACAATTTCAGTCATCAGAAACACATTTTAAAAAAGACCGGGGACAGGTCAGAGTCCACGAAAAGAAGAATAATGATGCTGCTGCCTTGCAGAATTTTGTAACAAGCTCTCCCAAGACTTACTGCAAACTCTGTACTGTACGTGGCCACACCATGTCGGGTTGCACTAAATTTTCTTCCTATGAGGACAGAATTGAGAGATGTAGACAATTGAGATTATGTACAGCGTGTTCCAGTTTTAAACATAAAAGTGAAAACTGCCCTGGACTCCAGACCAAATCACCTCTCATGTAAATTATGTTCATCTAAGGCGCATATTGCTCCATTGTGTGACGGTACCAAAAAGATAATTTCCCTATTTTCGCACAAATGATATTCTACTGCATATTGTTACTATTTCCTTGAAATACTGCAACCAGAGGACGACTATTAACTGCCTTTTGGATACGAGAAGCCAGCGTTCTTATTTCTCTAAAATAATATTAAAGGAGTTAAGGTACCCTGACGAATATCCTAATACTTCTGACTACCAAATGAAAACTTATTTTGGTATTACCATGAAAACTCTTGAACAGGTTGTACTAGAAGTTAATATAGAACCGAGGAAGCAATTGCCTATTCCTGTCCTGATTGATGAACAATTTAACATACAATTTGAATTTAGTAATTTCAGCAAGGTGAAATCCAACTTGAATAAATTAAATTACAAGTTGGCATTTGCAAGTGATAACCAGAGAGATACTATTAAAATACTGGGTATCATTGGTATTGATATATTCCAATTCATGACAAGCTCCAGGGTCATTGAATACATGAATGGACACGCCTGGGATTTTCCTCAGGAGATTTCACCCTTTGGAAATGTCCAACATTTTTTATATCCTCAGCAGATAACCTCTGTGGGGACTAGCTACAGACTTTGCCGTGATTACCATACAGTAGTCTCGGAATATGCATACTGTTCTGAGCGGCAGTTAAATTCCATATTAGAACCCAAATCTACATACGCAGATCCATTCCAGGACATATTTGAAACTTCAAACGTGGAAAGAAACTTGGAGAACATGTTTGCTGTAGACTCAGCTGCTGCCCCTCTTGGAGAGGAACTTGTTAGCGACTACGACAAGGAAAAGGTTGAGACATTTAAGTCGTCCATTGAATTCAAGGACAATTGTTATTTTGTGGATTTACCCTGGCATAAGGACAAGGTCAGTTCAGTTCCTTCAAACTACCAAGTCGCACTTAAAGTGCTAGAAAGAACAATGTTTTCCTTGAGAAAAAGGAATTTGGAGGAAGCGTACACTGACATTTTTCGTCAGCAGGAGTCTGAGGGGACCATTGAAAGAATTGCACTTAACCCTCGAGATTTCCACAAATACATCTGGATACCACACAGACCAGTCTTCAAGTTGGACCAACAGGTAACTACCAAAATAAGACCTGTTTTTAATTGTTCTCTCAAAACTGGAGGCGGTTACTCCCTCAATGAAGCATGTTATCCCGGCATAAATATGATGAATAATATGCTTGAACTTTTACTGTTGTTTGTCACTAACAAATATGTCTCATTATGAGATATAAGGAAAGCCTTTTTGATGATAAAACTCAAGTCTGATGAAGACAAAAACAGATTTTGTTTTTTTGTAAAGGATGGAGAAAACTTGCTATGTTATCGATATTGTACTTTAATATTTGGGTTCAATGCCAGCCCCTTTATTCTAAATTACGTTCTTCGACACCATGTGAATCACTTTCCAAATGATGCATGCACTGAAATGATGAGGAGAAGATTTTATGTGGACAACTTGTGCATGCCAAGCAATTCTCCCGAGGAAATAATTAACCTCTATAAAAATGCGGTACCTCGTTTGCAGAAAGGAAATTCCCAACTAAGATCATGTAATTCGAATTATGAACCCCTGCGAGATATTATGATCAACGATGACAGAATTGCACAACATGGTTGTGAATTTGAGAAAGTACTAGGGTATAAATATCACCCTAAAATGGATTATATCAGCATTGCTAACACTTCTGTTCAAAAAAACATTATCTCAAAGAGGGATATTTTGGCCGAGACAGCAAAATAATTTGACCCATTGTCACTCTGTGCTCCTGTCACAGTTAAGGCTAAGATTCTTCTCCGAAAATTATGGCTACTCAAATTGAGTTGGGATGAGAAGGTGCCAGATGAAGTGATGATGACAGGTTGGTCGAATTTGGCCGAAGATCTTTCTGGTTTGAGTGATTTGGTTTTCTCCAGACAAACTGTGGACTCTAATAGTCCATTGAGATTATATTTATTCTGCGATGCATCTCCTCAGGCTTATGGCTTTGTAGTTTATGGCGTGCAACGTGGGAAATCCCATATAATATTTTCTAAGGTCAGGTTGGCTCCGATGAAAGCAAAAACCTATGATGGAATTGCTCGCTGTGTACACAGCATTCAAGACATTAAGCATGCTGTTGAAATCTTATTCCAACATTAGGATTGAAAACATCTTTGTCGCTGTGGATGCACAAGTTATATTGTCATGGGTTTTGTCGGACAATATTAAAACAAAAAGTTTATATACCAGAAACAGAATCAAAGACATTCGAGATATGAAAGAGAGGTTGATTAAAGAATTTGGAGTAAACATTCATTACAAATATGTACCCTCTGCTGACAACCTGGCCGATCTCGCTTGAGGATTCACTCTGGAAAAATTTAAAGAGAGATTTGACCACTGGATTTACGGGCCTTCTTGGCTGGTTGAGGAGCCTGAAAGATGGCCTACAAATACTTTAAGTTGTCTAAGTTCTGAAAACATATGCCATGTGGAAAATGTTTTCCATAACACATTAAGTGAAACAATAAAGGAACCATTGATCCCTTATGAAAGGTTTTCGAACTTTGATAAGCTGTGTCGCTCTACGTATTTAAATTTGTCAGAGGATACAAGCGAACAAAAGAATAGTCTGATTCTATCCAAACTGCCAAGATTTACCTGATAAAAATGATGCAACTGGAAGCATTTAATAAAGAAATTGCATATCTAAGAGATCCTCTTAATAAGGATATTCCCTTACTTGTTAAGAATCTTAATGGTTTTATGGATTCTGACGGCATCTGAAGAGTGGATGGGCGAATTGCCAATTCTTCTAGGTACGACTATAATTTGATCTACCCCATTTTAATTGCCAAACGGCACCCTCTTAGAAAGTTAATAATCTTGGATAGCCATATTCGATGCAAACACTTAGGCATAGGCACAACAGTGACTAAATTAAGACTATCTGGATATTGGGTTCCTCAAGCGAGACAGTCTGTGAAAACAGTGATTTCTGATTGCATTACCTGCAGAAAATTCAATAGCCTTGCCTTCAAATACCCCAAATTGACTAATTTACCTAAACACAGGGTTAAGTTGATAAATCCATTCCAACACACTGGAATCGATTATACAGGACACATTTGGGTAAAAAGAGATGGGAAGTCTCATAAAATGTATCTATTAATTTTTACATGCATGAATGTGAGAGCGATTCACATCGAACTTGTGCCTGCATATGAGCACGCAAGCCTTCATACAAGCATTGATACGCTTTTCTAACCTTTATGGAACACCCACCCACATATACAGTGATAATGCTCGTGCATTTGATGCAGCCTTAGGTGGTGATGTAATTAGAAATCATATCAGCAGCAATGAATTTAGTAAGTCATTTACTAAATCTGCCATCAAACTCATTAAAATACCCTTATACTCCCCTTGGATTGGAAGTACATGGGAAAGGATGATTAGAGTGATTAAATCCTGCTTATTTAAAACGCTGGGCGCTCCAAAACTGATTATTTTAACCTTCTTATCCTCCTATCTGATATCCAAAGGGCAGTTAACTCAAGACCCCTGACTTACAGATGTTCTACAGATGTGGATCTACTCCCCCTAACACCCAACTGCTTCATTCATCCAAACATAAACTCCAAGCTTTCCTTCCATTCCGATTCACCCAGTTTTGTTGAGACAGAACCTACCTCCAGATCTCTGCTTGTGACTGCCTTGGAAAACAGAGAAGAGTTGAGGGCAAAATTCAAGGACCTTTGGCACGACGAGTATTTGCTAAGTTTGAGGGAATCTTGCAAGGACTTACATGAAACTGAATTTCAAAATAAAATTAAGGTCAATGACGTGATCCTTATTAAAAATCCGGCCAAGCCCAGATCTTTCTGGAAGCTTGGCAGAGTTGTGGAACTTTTCAGTGGCAATGACGGCAAAGTTCGTTCTGCACGAATAAAAAGAGGTGATAATTCAGTAGAAACACACAGCCTCAAACATTTATACCCTTTGGAGTTGTCCCTCACTCACAGCTATTTCCCTGACATGCCAGTCGACGAAGAACCTGATGAAGTCATATCCTCTCCTAAGAAAACTAAGGATGCACCAGAATCTTCGGTTGAAATGATAACTAACCGGCCTAAGCGGATAAAAAAAACCAACTCTAACCGTGATTACCATTACTTTTGAAACATAGATTGTAATTAGGCCATAATAATGCCTAAAAATATTTGAAAGAAAAAAATATACTACAGTTAGCCATGCAACGATTACATTCGTCGCATTTTGTTGTTGTTGGGAGAGTATAAAAAAAAAGGGTTTATCATTCCCACTTACCTCTCTTTAATACACTAACAATCTAAAAATAGGGTCTGTCTAATCAACCAATCAGGGACCCCCGTTTATCGGGTTCACTTTTAGAACAACAGTCTCTTCCTCTTTTAACCACAGCTCGTCCATGAAGCAACAGGTAGGAAAATTCCTCTCCTAAAATTTTGTGCCTATACGAACATTACAAGAGCCGTCTAATTCTTTGGACGTAAAAGAACTTTATAGTTGGACTTTCTCTAAAGCCGCAAACACAATAAGTTTTGCAAAAACTTGTAAATTTTATTGTTTTAATAATGAATACTTTTTTCTATATCCTGTTTTGTGTCGTTAGTGAATCCCTTTATTTAAGTCTGCTCCAACGAACTTCGCGGCAATTTTCGGACTACAACCCTCCATTTGCCAGTATTCACTTTAAAAGTGATCTGGAAGCTTTGTTGATCTGTCTTCCAGTCTATGGAGAAGTACTGCTCCTATACCGTAATCACTTGCATCTGACGCCACAATCAATTCCTTCCGTGGATTGAAGGTGCCAGTGCTAAATCAGATAGCAGGCATTTCTTAATCTCGTCAAATGCACTTTGGCACTCCTTTGACCAAATCCACTTTCGTCCTTTTTTTAATAATTCGTTCAATGGTGCTCTCAACTTATGCATTTTTGGGATATAGATAGCATAATATTGTGCTAAACTCCAAAAAGATTGTAACTGGGCAACATTGCTAGGTGCTAGCATCCTCTCAATGGCTTCTGTTCTCTGAGGATCCAGTCTTCTGCCTTGGCTGTCAATGATTTGACCCAGATATCTATTTTAAAAAAAAAATCACATTTTTCGACACTCAATTTGACACCAAATTCCTCAATTCTTTGGAAAACTGTTCTGATATGCTCCTTATATTCCTGCACATTTCTATTCTTTACAAGAATGTCATCTAAATATGTGATTGCAAAATCTAAATCGGCAAACATTGTGTCCATTGTTTGCTGAAATAACGCTGGAGCTACTTTCAAACCAAAAGGAAACCTTTTGAGTTTGAAGAGTCTTAAATGTATATTGATGCACAAATACTTCGAACATTCTTCAATGACTTTTACCTGAAGGTAAGCCTCAGATAAATCAATTTTCCCTCCATTCAGCTTTGTAAAAATGTCTTCAGGGGATGGGAGTGGATAACTATGATCCATAAGACAGTCATTGAGACCTGTAGAAAAATCGGCACATACCCAAATCCTCTTATTTTTCTTTTTAACATATACAGTGGGGCTTGCCCACTCATAATTTATTACATTTTCACCCCAAGCAAGGCATACTGCCACTTTGTTGTAGGGGGCTACTATCAGGGACATGGGCATCAGGGGTACTGTGTAGGGAGTTGGGCAGCAAGATGTTGGTTCACGTTGCACTTGAACTTCTGCATGTCAGTACAGTTGGGGAAGTAGGGACCGGGCAGGGAATTCCAAAGTCTAGCTGTCCTAGGGAAGAAACTACTTGAGTAGAAGACTCTCTTACATCTAGGGATCTCTACTGTGAAGGGTTGGGATTTAGCTGCTTGTCGGGTTTGTCGGGGGTATTTACATCGACGGGGCACAAGTGCTTGCAGTTCGTCAGAGCATTCACTGTTAAAGTACTTGTAGAAAAGGCAGAGGGATGCTACATTTCGTCGATGGGACAGGGGCTGAAGATTAGATGATAGTTCAGGACCTATCAGATTGGCGACTCTCTTTTGAACCTTATCGAGGAGCGAGAGACTAGTGGTAGATGCACCAGCCCAAATATGACAACAATACTCCATACATGGGCGAATGGTGGCCTTATAGAAGTATAGGATACTTTCGGGCGTTAGTATCTGTCTAGCCTACTCTCGATGTAATTGTTCCGACTCATGTTTCCTGAGAGTGTTAGGCCGAAGAGTTTAAAAGATGTGCTTTCAGATAAAGAGTCATTGGCCATTGCTATTGGTGGTAGAGAAGGTTTCTTGTAATTATTGAAGGAAACCAGTTTAGTCTTGGCAGCATTGAATGTGACCATCCATTTATGTTCCCATTCCACTACAGATCGGAGGTCATCCTCTAGTGCTTCTGCCATTTCTTTAGATATGTGTTCATTTGTTTTCCTGTCGTGTCTGTTATAGAGTGTGGTGTCGTCAGCATATATACCCATCTGACAGGCAGAATAGTGAACTTTTTCGACTACACCATTTCCCTGCAGTCTCTGCAGTTCAATTTCAATATCTTCTTTGAAGAAAAAGGCACGTTTCCTTTTGGCTTAAAAACAGGTTTCACGTTTTACTTTAGTTAAAAATTCACTTCGGTCTTAGTACACATACCGAACCCCTCAGAAAAAACCCTGAGGAATTCACTTTTTAAGACCGTAAGAAAATCCTCATTTTGTTTGGAATTTTTCTTTTCAGCTACACTCACACTGTTATAAAATGAATTTATGGGTAGCTTCCATAAATCAAACAAAACGATCCAATCAATTTCGAAAAGGCAAGAATTTATACCTAGAACAAGTTACATTTTTGTAGAAAAAGTTTTCGATCCAAGGGATACACTGTACTTAAATTCTCCCATGAATTTTAATCTCTTGCCGGATACTCCTTTGGAAATTTTAAATGTTTTTTTTCTAGGTTTGAACATCTAATCCTCTTCCAGGTCACTTCGTCGATAATTGAAATATCGCTACCTATGTCCAAAAGTAGTTTCATTATGTGACCATTTATTTTGGTATTGACAAATTTTCTTTTACTTCCTTGTCTCACTTCTTTTGACAACATCACATTTACTTTAGACTTAAATTTTTGTCTTTGTTTATTTTGTTTAGACTTAAATTTGTGTCTTTGTTTATTTTGTTTAGTTCGACACTGTCCGACTAAACCACATTTGGCACAAGGTTGGTCTTTAAAAGGCGAATTTTTTCTTAAGTGCGAACCTGCACAACTCCAACATTCAAAACTATTTCCTTTGTTCTTGGGAAATGTTTTTTGTTTTACCATTAGGACGTAGAATGTAGTTTTTCCTTCTATCCTAGTGGTACCCCTTTTCACATTTATCAAGTTTTGACATTCTTCTGTCACTTTTTGCAAGTTAATTTCTGGATCTTGCTCCATAATCGATAAAATCTTTGTCCTTCGGTGTTGTCAGTCCCTGAACAAATATATAACACTTAAACATGTCAACTGACAAATCTTTTAATTTAAATAGTTCACACTGGACGTTGACTTTACCTGCATATCATCAGTTTCTTCTTTTTGCATGTTCAAGCACTTATACCTTGTATGAAAAAGGCTATCTGTTTCACCAAATATTGAATACAAATTTCGAACAGTTTCTGAAAAAGAAATATCTTTCGGTTTCTTTGGTAAAATCAAATTCGTAAATTTTGTATTTTCCTCCGTACCCAATGTCTGAAGTATTTCCTCGTCCGACCATTTCTCACATCTTTTTGTAAAAATCGTCTCGAACCTACGATAATAGGCAGGGACTGTATCACCTCGTCCTGGGTCGTATTTGAACTCCGCTAGAGAGTTGACTATACCCTCTGCCGTAAAAAATCTAGATGCGCCATCTTCAGATTTTTTTTTTCACATAATAGACGATTCTCTGTAGTTTGCTGAATGACGATTGATTCAAAACGTTCTTTGAAATTCAATTTGAGCTTTTTGCTGAGCGACCAAGCTTTCAGCTATCGTTTTCATTAACTCTATTCCAGAAGACATTTTTGAACGCACAAATACAAAGTCAACGTATACAAAATTTTGTTCCAAAAAGTAAGATGTTCCCCTTCAGATCTCGTCACGAAAAAAAAAAAAAATTGTCAGCACTTGTTCGAAGAGAAAAAAAAAATTCACCATACAAAATATCAATAGTTTACAAATTTTCAGAGATCCTTTTTGTCTTTTTCAAATATGTAAACTTCTTTTAAGAATTTCTTTATGACATAAAAACAATTTTCACAGTACAATTCGTTTTATCGTATTAACAAAACACCTCCGAATCGCTTTTCAAAACGAGACGATATGTCGTCAACTTTTCAGAAAGTTAAAAAAAAAAAAAAACGGTAAAAAGAATATAAGAATTCTTTGTACTTGCGTGAATACTCATCTTTCGCTTCTTAAGAAGTATTTCCTTAATTGGATATAAACTCTTTGAGAATTTTTTTTTTTCAAATTTCGCGTTCACCACGTGCTCACTTTTTTTCCCTTTTTTTTTTTTACTGAGTTTGCATCTCGTCTCCGTCGCCAATTTGACATGTCCTAAGGTGGCCTATTAATTCGGACAATCAAAGATAACGTATTCCGTGAAAGGAATACATAAATATACACTGTGGTTTGAATATTGAAAGAGAAGTTTATTTATAGACAACTAATACAAATAAAGCGTGTTAATGTCCAGGGAGGAAGTCTCTGTTTTTTTTTTACAAGGGTCCGGTGAAAACCGGTGACTCGTAGACATGTAGAATGTTCCGGGTTATCTCCACATAACATAACGTTTCCTTTGTAACCTTTCCGTTTTTCATGTAATACATGTTTAAACTGTTCTCCGCTGTTTTGTTCTTCTTTTTGGCTACTTGCAAGCCACAACACATTAGTATGTGTGTAAGTTATTTCAAAATAAGCTTTTTCAATCATAAATCTGTGCCATTTAAAAATAAGTCTTTTCATTTCTGTGCCATTTCAAATCTGTGCCATTTCAAAATAAGTCTTTTATTCATAAATCTGTGCCGTGTTTATACTGACAGAGTAAAAAGTATATATTATTAAAGATTATGTTTAAATTTAAAAATTTCAACTGCCAAAACTAAGGAAAGTAACGTTTGAATTTTTTATTAAGACTATTTCCCTTTTAAAAAACTTTATTTAATTATAGTTATAAGCATAAACTTTTCCTTTATAATTTATTTTTAATGTAAAAAAATTATAAAGGCTTAAGTTAATTAAAGAATTTAAGATCACCACACACATGGAACAAGTACTTAAAATACTCCAAAACCATAATAAAATATAGAAAGCACACAGTTTAATGACACTCTTACATCTATAAGTATATTCATTTCAATCCAAAGTATATATTATTTTAGTATCAGTATTATTGTAATAATTACATATTTTTGTACTATATTATTTAGAATGTGAAGTATTTATATTCTTCAATAATTTACACACAGCAAGATTAGTAATTTTAATTCAAATGTTATGAGTTTACTTCTAAGATATGATTTTGGACTTTAATTAGGCTCCAACCACGAAAGTGTCAATTTTGAACAATGCATGCACTTTTGGAGGATTTTTTTGTTGCTGTTGTTAATTCAGTTATACTTCAACAATGAAATAAATTGGAATTCTTTTTCATAATGTGAAATATAATTATAGTAAGATTTAACCATAAAAAGGTATATTCATTTTCATTGCTGATAGCAGACTATTTTAATTCGTGTGGTCTAATATTATTTTGTAGTTCTCTGACATATTTAGTTAATGGTTCAGAGTTATCATTAGGGTCAACATTCTACTTCATCTATTATATAAAGATACATTATTTCTCTACCTTGATTAAAAATTATAGGCTGTTGACACTGTGTAATTACATTTGTGTTAGGGGTAGACATTTATTAACATGTTTAAAATTACATTGAGGTCCTAATTAGAAGTTAAAATAGTCATTTGATACTCTAACATTTATTTTTCGGTTTATTTTTAGTATTATTAGACTATAATATTTGTGAATAAGTTGACTGATGTTGAGCATGATAAATGTACAGTGCTTTTTATTAATAATCTTTTCTAATCCTCTATATCTACTACATTATTTTCAATAATTCAATAGAATTCTCTAAAAATATTGTTTAGAGTATGTGTAATTATTTACTATGCCTCCCCACGGGACAGAGTTAGACACCAGGGTCGTTTTTTTAACGTGGAGAAAAGGTACAAAAATAAAAATTGTCTCAGTCGTGAAGGATTTCTCCTCCGCCGAAAGAGAACAAGAAATGGAAGTGCAGCATCTGAAGAACAGATACTACACTTTGATCTTGACTAAAAGGCCAATTTGTAGCAGTCAGAAATGAAACATTTATTTTCTCTCGCAAATCAGTGATCCTTCTGAGCGAATTGGTTACACACTTATCAATCAGCTTGTAGACCGCATTCATTCTTTCTGTCCCTAAAGGAACTTCTTTAGTCCATTTGGAAATCACACTCAGCAGAAAAACGGCAAGTATCAAAGGAATGTCCCCCCCTCTCTCTCTCTCTCTCTCTCTCTCTCTCTCTCTCTCTCTCTCTCTCTCTCTCTCTCCATCCACTGAACAGCATAGACAGTCTTCACTGAAGATAACTGTTGGCTGCCATGTGAAACTCAAAGAACTTTCTATTCTTCATTTTCTTCAGTCGGGCACAGACTAACTTTCTGCCGTCGAAATAAAAAAGAACTCATTCTCCCTAAAAGAACTTTTTTCACAAATATTTTTTGTCTTGTCACCAAAACTTCGTAAATAGAAAAATATTCACTTCAGTAAACATCAAAAAAAAAATTACAGCCGCTCTTTTCTGGCCCTTTAAAACTGTACTTATCATTTATTATCTTTATCTTCAGCTCTTAAAAATATAGTTCTCCTTTCGTCTATTTCTCCTCCAAAATGTGGTTCTTTGATAGTATTTTATTTTCGGATATGTGATATTTCGTTTGTTATTTCTCTGCCTCTCTTTCTCTCTCTCTCTCTCTCTCTCTCTCTCTCTTTATATATATATATATATATATATATATATATATATATATATATATACTAGCTGTACGCTGCCACGCGTTGCTGTGGCTCAATTTGGTGTAATGGAAAATTCTAATAAAAAGAGAAAATGCATGTTTCTTATATTCTTAGTACAGCAATCCACTCCAAAAAGTTAAAAAAAAAAGGCGAAAATGAAAAAAAAAAATGTTACTCTTGCAGAATTGGATCCTGATCCTCTGGATTACCGTCAATCATGGCTTGGGCTCGACCAACAATGAGTGGATAAATCTGAACGTAGTAAAAATGTTGAAACGCTAAATGTTTTTTTTTTTTTCTGTATACAAAAATGTGAGTTAGTAATTGATATTTGGGTGATAGGGGTGGGGGGGTACTATACACAGATTCGAAAAAGTTGTCCAAAAACAAATAAATGAAAGCAAAGGTAAGGTAAGTTATGTTTCTACCTAACTGGATAATTGTTTAGTGTTTTTATATAATGTAAAATGTTTAATCGGCTCGAAAACAGAAATGGTTGCAGACTCTGTTGAATATGTTAAGTTTGGGAAGGTAAGTTGAAAACTAAAAACTACACAATACAGTGTACAAACCCACCGAATATATGTTACCATGACATAGGCTGACATAATCGGTGGGTTTGTGACAGTATTTTGTATAGTTTTTTAGTTTTAACTCACTTTCTCAAACTTAATGTAATCAACAGTGTCCACCACCATTTGTATCTTTCAAATACACCGATAAACACTATTTTTCGAGCCGACTAAACGTTACATTAAATGAAAAGGGTTTGTATTACTAAACACAGATACAAAGAAGTTGTCAAAAAACATATATATAACAAATAAATGTTATCAAAGGCAAGAAAAGTAAATGTTCTACCTAACTGGATAAGATTGTAGTGTTTTTTATGTAATGTATAATGCTCAATCGGTTCAAAAACATGCAGTGTTTATCGGTATATTTGAAAAATACAAATGGCGGCAGACTGTATCAGGCACGTTAAGTTTGGGGAAATTTTGGGAAAATGAGTTTAAACTAAAAAACTATACAAAATACTGTTAGGAACTCACTCAATATATGTTACTGTGACGTAAGCTGATATATAATCAGTGGTTTTAAACTTTTGCTCGATACAGGTGACGACTTTTAAGAGTCCCTTTTAGTGATTATCTGGTTTGAGGATATTTGTACAACTAAATGGCAAATCTGCCCCAAAAATCCGGTATTATTTTACTTTAAGGCCCGTCTAATGTTCGTATATAACGAAATATTTTATTGTAGATTTCGGTGTACTAAAAACGAATCTGCAAACCGTTTCCGTAGCAAAAAGAAAGTTTTCATGATATGAAGAAATTACTTTTTCGAAAGGTGGGTGATCACTTTTCAATGTAAATTTAACTTAGAATGAGCACCGACTTTCTGACCACCTGAGAGAGGGGCATTTTTCTGTGTGTTTCTTGGCTAAAAAGGTTTTTGTTTGATTTCTTTTGCATGGTAATAACCCCTGAACTCTGGGACTATTTTCCATTTCACAGCCGTAGTCTTCGTTTATGCTACGCGGGAGGTGGCTAGAAAGTGTGTGCTTATTTTAAGTTAAATTTACATGGTAAAGTGATCGGCTACTTTTCGAAAAAGTAATTTCTCCATATCATAAAAACTATTTTTTTGCGACGGAAACGGTTTGCAGATTCGTTTTTAGTCCACCGAAATCTACAAAACATTTTTTGTTATATACAAACGTGAGACGCACGGCCCTTTATGGAAAATTTTATCAAAAATCCGGGAGAAAATAGTGTTCAATAAAAACAGCAAATAAATTCGATAGAAAAAAATGGATGCAATTTTTTTTAATTTTTCTGTGTGTTACTTGGCTAAAAAGTTTTTTGTTTGATTTCTTTTGCAGTTTGCAATTTAAACAGGTAATTTTAAAGGATTTTCCAAGGGTAGAAAGAACCCCCCCCCAAAAAAAAATCGTGGCCACTAAGTGGGTGATCATTTTACGTTAAATTATTATGGAAAAGTGATCCTCCACTTTTTTAAACTAACATTTTTCATATCTGGGACACTACTCGTTTGCCTTAATTATAAACGTTATTTTCGTTTTCAGCGACCCCGAAAACCGATAAGAGTGCTAATTTTAAAGGAATTTTCGAGGGTGGAGTAATTCTTCATATTTACCTTTTTTTTTTCTTTTTTTTTCCAATAAAATAAGAAATTAAGAATTAGACAAATTTATTTTAGGTAGGCTTCGCAAGGAAAGCTTTTAGAAATAAAAAATTAAGATAAACAAATGATGCTTAGTGCACTTACCGATCCGCAATATTTTTTAAATCGTATTTCCAAGCTTAATTAAAGTATTATGATATGTTTTTTTTATTCAGTTGTAAGGTTAAAGTACATATATATATATATATATATATATATATATATATATATATATATATATATATATATAATTTAAAAAATAGGGATTTTTTTTACCCATCTATTAATTAGATAGTTAAATGTTGTAATTTGAAAATCGTCCACGTGTGGTGCATGTGAAAGGCTAATTTCTACAGGAAATGAAATGACGAACAGTCTCGCAGTTACGAAAAATATTTTTATTTTATTTAATATATTTTTATAATTGGCGATCTTAATGATGGTAATTTATTTTAATAACATGCAAACATTCTTTGACTTTACAGATAAATTTTCTGAAAATTTCAATTAAATTGGTAATGTAGAAATATGGTTCTATCGACTTTGAACGAACCAAGAATTACATTTTTATATATATAGATATATACATACTAGCAGTTCAGCGCGGCTTTACTCGGGCTCTACATGTGAAGACACTTTATGTAAGATTTCAAATGTTTAGACCAAAATTTGCCTGAGTAATTTCGTAGAGACAACAGAGGTAAATTTTTAAAACTTTGACCCTAATTTTGAGCACTTAACATTTATTATTTGGATGTCAAATAAAAATACAAAGTTTTACCCATGTCCAAGTTACCTACATCCAAAATTTCAAGTGTTTAGACCAAAAATTGGTGGAGGAATTTGGTAGGATTTGCAAAGGTCAACACTTTCACCTTTTAAAAGCCAAATTTTCGCCCCAAAACTGATTAAAATGCTTGCCGCACATCTGGCCCAAAATTGGCTGAGTAGTTTGCTAGACACCACAACGGTCAAATCCTTTTAAATTTAACCCCTTGGCAGCTTAAATTTTCGACACAAACCGATAAAAAGCTTGCCCTATCTCTGAATACCCTTTATGTAAAATTTCAAATGTTTAGACCAGAAATTGACTGAGTAATTTGGTAGAGACCGAAGAGGTTAAATTTTTGTTAAATTTGACTCCAATTTTGACCCCTTAACATTTATTGTTTTGGGAACAAATCAAATTTAAAAGTTTGATACATGCCCGATTAACCTACATCTAAAATTTCAAGTGTTTTGACCCAAAATTGGCGAAGGAGTTTGGTAGAATTTTAAAAGGTCGAATTGTTGAACGTTGACCCTTTGTCAGCCAAAATTCTGGTCGAAAACCGATTGAAAAGATTTTTCCAAATCTCAATACTCCTTATGTATCTTGAATCTCTATACCGAAAATTGACAGAGTTATTTGGTAGGGAATTGACAGAGTTATTTGGTAGGGAATTGTACACAGACGCACACACACATACAGACATTTTCAGTTTTAGAGATATACTAGCATTTCAGCCAGGTGTTGCCCTGGTGTTTGGAGGGGTATGTTGAGCAAAAAGAAAAAACAAACAAAAAAAGGGTCAATTCTTTTTTATGTGACCCCTATTATGACCCCTTAACATTTATTGTTTTGGGCTCAAATCAAGTTATTAAGTTAGATCCATGTCCAAGGAACCTATATCTAAAATTTCAAGTGTTTAGACTAAAGATTGTCGGAGGAGTTTGGTAGAGTTCTCAAAAGTCAAATCGTTGAATTTTGACCCCTTAATCGCCACATTTCTGACCGAAATTCGGTCACATCGATTTTCCCAAATCTCAGTACCCTGTATATGAAATTTTAAGCCTGTAGACTAAAAATTGACAGAGTTATTGCGTAGGGAAATGTACACACACACACACACACACACACACACTTTCACTTTTATAGATATATATACTAGCATTTCAGCCCGGTTTTTCCCGGGTGTTTGGAGGTGTATGGTGAGCAAAAAAAAAAAAAAAAAAAAAAAAAAAAAAAAGGTCAATTTTATAAAATTTGACCCCTATTATGATCCCTTAACATTTATTTTTTGGGGAGTTTGGTAGAGTTCTCAAAGGTCAAATCGTTGAACTTTAACCCCTTAACAGCCAAATTTCTGGCTGAAAACCAATCACAAAGATTTTCCCAAATCTCAGTACATGTATATCAAATGTCGAGCCTGTACACTTAAAATTGACAGAGTTATTGCACAGAGAAACACACACACACACACACATACACACACACACACACACACACACACACACACACAGAAACGTTCACTTTTATATATATATATATTAGCATTTCAGTACGACGTTGTCAGGGTGTTTGGAGGTGTATGTTGAGCAAAAAAAAAAAGGGTAATGTTTTTAAACTTTGACCCCTATTATGACTCCTTAACATTTATTGTTTTGGGCTCTAATCAAGTTATTAATTTAGATCTATGTCCAAGGAACCTATATTTAAAATTTCAAGTGTTTAGACCCAAAATTGTCGAAGGAGATTAGTTGAGTTTTCAAAGGAGAAGTCGTGGAACTTTAACCCCTTAACAGCCAAATTTCTGGCCGAAAACGGATTACAAAGATTTTCCCATATCTCAGTACCCTGTATATCAAATTTCGAGTCTGTGGACTGAAAATTGACAGAGTTATTGCGCTGGAAAATGTACACAGACAGACATACACGGACACACACACAGACACGTTCACTTATATATATATATATATATATACTAGCATAGGTGCCCGGCGTTGCCCTGGTATTTGGTGATGTATGTTGAGCAAAAAAAAAAAAAAAAAGTGGTCAATTTTTTTAACTTTGACCCCTATTATGACCCCTTAAAATTTCTTGTTTTGGCCTCTACTCAAGTTATTAAGTTAGATCCATGTCCAATGAAGCTATATCTTAAATTTGAATGTCGGAGGAGTTTGGTAAAGTGTTCAAAGGTCAAATCGTTAAACTTTGACCCCTTAATCGCCAAATTTCTGGCCAAAAAGCGATCGATTTTCCCAAATCATAGTACCCTGTATATCAAATTTCGAGTCAGTCTGTAAACTAAAAATTGACAGAATTATTGCGTAGGGAAATGTACACACACAGACACACAGATACATAGGCAGACAGACACTTTCACTTTTATAGGTATATATACATATATATATATATATATATATATATATATATATATACTAGCTTTGCTCGGGCCCTATGTACTGTTCATAAGTTTATGTGCATATGTATATATTAAAAAGTGTGAATATGTAAAGTAATGCCTTTTTGTATAATAGTCTTCCTTAACTACCATAGAGAAAAGACAGACAGACATTTTCACTTTTATAGATATACTAGCATGAGTGCCCGGCGTGGCCCGGGTGTTTTGAGGTGTATGCTGAGCAAAACAACAAAAAAAACGTCAATTTTTTAAATTTTGACCCGTATTATGACCCTTAACATTTATTGTTTAGGGCTCTAATAAAGTTATTAAGTTAGATCCATGTCCAAGGAACCTATATCTAAAATTTCACGTGTTTAGACCCAAAACTGTAAGAGGAGTTTGGTAGAGTTCTCAAATGTCAAATTGTTGAACTTTGACCCCTTAATCACCAAATTTCTGTCCGAAAACCAATCACATCGATTTTCCCAAATCTCAGTACCCTGTATATCAAATTTCGCGCCTGTAGACTAAAAATTGACAGAGTTATTGCGTAGGGAAATGTACACACACACATACACTTTCACTTTTATATATATATATATAGATAGATAGATTGGATGCAATATATAGTAATGATTTAAAAAGTATATGAAAAAAGACTCATACGCCATCACCGAGAATCGAAACCAAAACGTTCAGCTTATGATTTATTTTGCCTCTGACGTCAATGACTGGGCTATGAAAACATGTTTACTGCAAGGCTAAAAATTAAAACATGAACCAATAGCTACTACGTTGTGCATTTGTAATGCTGGTGTTCGACTGGCAAATTTCATTTTTTTTTAATTTTCACACTTTGCACCGATTTTTCCGAGCTAAAACCCAAATATAGAGTTTTGCATGGATTCAAATACCTTATATATGAAGTTTCATGTCTGTAGACCAAAAACTCTAGGAAGAGTTTGGTAGGCACAATTTGTTAAACAAAAACACAAGGAGCGTGCAATAAGTAATGCCCCTGACCCACTTCCACTTGTGTGATCTAGCTAAAATTTTGCATGTGCAATGATTTATATCTCTAGGGGGTTATGTGGCAAATTACAGCTCTGAACTAATTGTGGTTTCTGTTTTAGAGGTGTTTGAACTGAGTCAGGTGTGAAACGTCGAGCAGTGATACTGTTTTTGTATTTGAAAGGACGCACACCACAGCGGACTTTTGATGAAATGAAAGAAACTGATGGTGATAATGCCCCATCATATGACCTTGTAAAACGCTGGCATCGTGAATTTAAACATGGCCGGAAGTCTGTGGAAACAGCTCCCAGACCTGGTCGCCTCCCTTTTGCCATTGATGAGGCATTTGTCCGTCAAGTTGAGGCTGCCATTTTGGAAGATTGGCACATTACTATTCGCCAAATAGCCCAAGATGTCAAGATTAGTACAGGGTCTGTGGAAACTATCATTCATGACCATTTACATATGCATAAAGTGTCTGCCAGATGGATTCCCAGGTTGCTCACACCATTCCAGAAGCGAGAATGCATCGAGTGCTCAAGGATGAATTTGGGGATGTGCTAAGAAGATGAGTCAAAGTTTTTCAAAAGACTGATTACAGAGGATGTCCATCACTATGATCCAGAGACCAAAGCCCAGACAATGCAGTGGAAGACCTTGAACTCACCACCTCCAAAGAAGGCAAGGGTGCAGCCCTCCGCTGGCAAGGTCATGCTCACAGTCTTCTTGGACCAGGACGGAGTAGTGATGACAGATTTCCTGGCAAAGGGTACCACAATTACAGGAGCCTATTATGCTTCACTTTTGAGGAAATTAAGGGAAACTATCAAAAGCAAGAGGCAAGGCAAGATCAGCAAAGATATCCTCCTCCTGCAGGACAACACTGCGGTCCCCAACTCGCATGTCGCCAGATCAGAAGCACGGGCATGTTGTTATGAAATCCTCCCCCACCCTCCCTACTCTCCTGACCTTGCATCTTCTGATTTTCACCTCTTCCCAGCCATGAAGCTGTTTTTGAAAGGAAAGCGTTTCCTAGATGATGCAGTCTTGATTTCTGAAGTCACAACGTGGTTGGAGGACCAGCCTGGAGTGTTCTACAAAAACCAACTCCAGAGCTCCATCAATGCATAACTCTGGGTGGTTCCTATGTAGAGAAAGACTAATAACTGTGCCAAGTTTCGTTGCTCTACTTCTATAGGAAGTGGGTCAGGGACATTACTTATTGCATGCCTCTCGTATATGCGTATACATAAATATATATGGAAACAATTTTTTTGTTTACTATAAGCTTTTTATGCAAATATATGCAAGTATAAATCATGTAGAATATCTGCATGTATATAATTACACGTAATAGTTAACTAAAGATGATCATCCCATTTGAAAACCGAAGCAACTAATAGGGAATTAATTAAAATGAATGTTTAAAAGAATATGCAAATTAGCTAGATCTTTTGCTAGTGAATGCAATTCCCCACCCATATATAAGAAAATTGTATTTTCTTTTTAAATAAATAGAAAAGAGGATTTTTAATATGAATATGGATACACACAAAAGAAAAACGAATTTCTAGAAGTATTGATACATAGATAGATATATGAAACACCGTATCTATTTTATTACAGGCTCCCAATCCCAAGCATGCCGTTTGCTTGACACAGGAGCAGCTTACAGTATTTGGCCACTAAAACTCCTTACTGAGAAGCTGACAGTGTCGCCTATCACACTGTAATCGGTAAATCACTCTCATATTCCCATGTACGGTTAAATTTCTCGTTCTTCAAACGTGGAATTATATGGAGCTTTTTCATGAGTTTACTATGCGGATTTATCCTACCCCATTTTAGGCTTGGACTTTCTGCACCACTTTAACCTCTAAGTGGATATGTGTAAACATTGATTGATAGATGCTAATACGGAACTTTCCGTCCTAGGTTTTAAATCAAATGCCTCATCTATCAGCTTGATATATTTTATTGTCGCTACCGACGACAAATATAAGACCTTATTATGCTCCTACCCGAAGTTAACAAACTTGAATTTTGTTGTGAGCAAACCCACTCACTCAACAAGTTATTATATTGGGATTACAAGTGCTCTTGTGTTCTTACAACCTAGTTGCTTCCCTAAAGAAAAGACAAAAGGCAGCGAAGGCAGAGCTTGACCATATGGTGCACTTGATAATTATACGACCCAAAATATTGTTTGAATATCTTGGATCTGTCATCAGAACGACACATGCATAAATATTCTTATTTGTAGGTGATTATATATATCTATATCTATCTATATCTATTATATATATATAAAAGTGAACGTGTCTGTATGTGTGTCTGTATGTGTGTCTGTGTGTGTGTCTGTATGTGTGTCTGTGTGTGTGTCTGTGTGTGTGTCTGTGTACATTTTCCAACGCAATAACTCTGTCAATTTTCTAGCTACAGACTCGAAATTTGATATACAGGGTACTGAGATTTGTGAAAATCTTTGTAATCCGTTTTCGGAGGCGATGGATTTTTACAAGTTAATTATTGTTCTGAAGTTCTACCTTCCTGACGACAAATATTGAAAAATTGGCTAAAAAACATTAATATCTTCACCTTCAACTGGGCACTTTTCTACAGGGAGGGAGTCGCTTTTTTCGCCGATATTTTCGAAAGTAATCCTCTCCTTTCGATTGTCAAGCCTTAATTTAAACCTACGTCACTTCCAGTTTGGCGTTGATCGTAACAGCAAGACGTCACATTTTTTTCCGTTCTTTTTTTCCTTTGTGGTGCGGATTCGAGCCTGCCTTCCTACTACCACTTTTAAAAGTTTACTTTTACTCAACATACACCTCACACCCGGACAAAACCGGGCACCCATGCTAGTATATCAATCTATCTATATCTATATCTATCTATCTATCTATCTATCTATCTATCTATAAAAGTGAACGTGTCTGTGTGTCTGTCTCTGTGTGTCTGTCTGTGTACATTTCCCTACGCAATAACTCTGTCAATTTTTAGTCTACAGACTCGAAATTGGATATACAGGGTACTGATATTTGGGAAAATCTATGTGAGCGTCTTTCGGCCAGAAATTTCGCTGTTACGGTCTACATACTTGAAATTTTAGATATAGGTTCCTTGGACATGGATCTAGCTTAATAACTTTATTAGAGCCCTTAACAATAAATGTTAAGGGGTCATAATAGGGGTCAAAGTTTAAAAAATTGATGTTTTTTTTGCTCAGCATACACCTCCAAACATCCAGGCAACGCCGGGCATTCATGCTAGTACTCCTATAAATTCGGTTTTCTTTTGTGTGTATTGAAATTCATATTAAAAAACCCTTTTTTCTATTTATTTAAAAAAAAATACAATTTTCTTATATCTTGGTTGTGGAATTGCATTCACTAGCAAACGATCTAGCTAATTTGCATATTCTTTCAACCATTCATTTTAATTTATTTCCTATTACTTGCTTCGGTTTTTTAATGGGATAATCATCTTTAGTTAACTATTATGCATAATTATATTCATGCAGATATTCTACATGATTTATACTTGCATAAGGTTGGGAAAATCTATGTGATTGGTTTTCGGCCAGAAATTTGGCTATTAAGGAGTCAAAGTTCAACGATTTGACCTTTGAGAACTCTACCAAACTCCTCCCACAATTTTGTGTCAAAACACTTAAATTTTAGATATAGGTTCCTTGGACATGGATCTAACTTAATAACTTGATTTCAGCCCAAAGCAATAAATGGTAAGGGGTCATAATAGAGGTCAAATTAAAAAAAAATTGACCTCTGCGGTCTCTACCCAAATTACTCAGGCAATTTCTGGTCTAAACATTTGAAATTTTACATGAAGGGTATTCAGAGACAGGGCAAGCTTTTTCATTGGTTTGGGTCGAAAATGTGAAATACAAATATATAAATGTGTGTATGTATGTTTGCATGTCTGCTTAAAACGTTCGACAGAGGCGACGGATTTTCTCAAGATCAGTATCGCTTTGAAGTTTGACCTTTCAGACGACAAATACTGAAAAATTGGCTAAAAACATTCATTTCTTCATCCTGAACTAGGAACTTTTCTACAGGGAGGGGTCGCTTTTTTCGATTGTCTAGTCTTAATTTAAACCTACATCACTTCCGATTTGGTGGTGGTCGTAACAGCAAAGACGTCACATTTGTTTCACGTTCTTTGCTTCTTTGCAGTACGGATTCGAGCCTGCCATCCTACTACCACTGTTTTTTTTTTTTTGTTTAACACACACCTCCAAACACCCGGGCAACGCCGGCCACCCATGCTAGTATATATATATATATATATATATATATATATATATATATATATATATATATATATATATATATATATATATATATATAGTCAACAGATCCGGGTAAATCCTAACCTTTTCACAGATATAAATAGGAATACTGAATTAAAACAAGTAATAAAAAAAAGTATTTAAGACACACTTTCCCTTGAAGTCTCAGACAGGCGAACCTCATACTTGTTTAAGATTACCTCTTCATAGCTCTGTCTTTAGAATCTAACTCCTACAAACTCTATTCCCTAACACCAACTTGAAAATGAATGAATAAAGACACGAGTAAATAAGTAAATAAACTAATAGGAAAATAAATAAACTAACAAACACGCACTCAATCAACCCTGTTCTCTGCACAGCTGAACCTTCACCCCCATGACCCGTTTACAAAAAAAAAGCCTTCTTTTGCTGAAAGTTGATTTTTTTTATTCATTAAGAATTCCGCTTTGGAAATAAGTGTTGTTGCCTGAAGTTGTTGCCTAGTTACTAAATACTAGAAGACCGAAACATGCTGTTGCAATATTTTTGATTCATAATGGGGTAGAGATTTATTTGATGCCCACCTCAGCAAAATGTGGCACAAGGCCGGAAAGTGGGAAACCAGCAGGTTCCTCTAAAGGAGGGGCACTCCTGCAATTGTAAAAATTGCCTGAGTAACCCCGTCGGCATTCCCCGGTAGGGGCGCCTCAGACAGTAAGCGATAAACTTACTCCACCGGAAAGCCCAGTGGGAAGGCCTGGGAGGGTGGATGTCCTAGGTATTACCCAGGCGGCATACCTCAGTCCAACGGGTGCTAGGCCAGTTCCCGGCCCCTCACCTGTTGGGCTGAGTGTCAAGTGACGAATCCTTGACAAGTACTTCTACCCTGCCTCCCTGCAGCCAAAGCCGCTAGGAGACACATCCCATCATGAGAGATTCATAACGGGGTAGAGATTTATTTGATGCCCACCTCAGCAAAATGTGGCACAAGGCCAGAAAGTGGGAAACCAGCAGGTTCCTCTAAAGGAGGGGCACTCCTGCAATTGTAAAAATTGCCTGAGTAACCCCGTCGGCATTCCCCGGTAGGAGCGCCTCAGGCAGTAAGCGATAAACTTACTCCACCGGAAAGCCCAGTGGCAAGGCCTGGGAAAATGGACATCCTAGGTATTACCCAGGCGGCATACCTCAGTCCAACAAGTGCTGGGCCGGTTCACGGCCCCTCACCTGTTGGGCTGAGTGTCAAGTGACGAATCCTTGACAAGTACTTCTACCCTGTCTCCTTGCAGCCGAAGCCGCTAGGAGACACATCCCACCATCCAAGATGAATAAGTTATTTAGTACTTTCGGCCCCGGCCTTGGCATTATCTACTGCGAAGGCCTCAATTTGGCATCCGAAAGAGCTTAGGCACCAGGGCCAATAAGGGGGAATGGGGGAAGAAAACGGGACTTTGCTAATGGTCTAAGCTAGACTTGCGTTGGAAAGCAAATACTTTATTTAAAAAAACCTATACTAGAGTTTCTATCATTCTCTACTCAACTGCCTACATTCTTACTAGGACCTACTTAAAACCAATTGCTCCCCAGCTTACGGGATGGCGGGCGACATTCACGCTGAAGAGAAAAAGATAACATATTTACAGGAAACAAAACAAAAATATATTTACAAAAACAAAAAGGTTTTTTTTTTTATATATATATAATAGGGGGGGGATGATGGGGAGGGTGGAAAACTATAAAACACCCAAAAAGAAAGAAAAAGAAAACAAATAAACAAAATACCTATGGGGGTGGGTTAGTAAGGAGACCCTCCCTTCCTATCAGCTAGTCGTCAAATGAAACGCCCATTGTCTTCCGGTCCCCTCCCTGAGGGGAGAGGTTAAAGCAAGCAGGTTCTCCCCTAGTGGGGAGTGGAGGACCTAAAGGACAGCACTTTTATGTGCGAAAATAACTTGGGGTTGGGGTCAACAGGGATGGATGGCATCTTTCAAGATAAAGTGCGTAATGGGCAAAAACAGACCAGGCACAAAACAAACAAGTGGACAGGGCATCTTTGGAAGCTCTCCTAGTGCCGACTACCAAAAAATAAAAAGACTACGGGAACAGGATCGACACACATACTTACTAGGCCCTAATAAAGTACGAACTTTCCACTCTTGGTGGTTACACAGCCTAACTAATCTTACTCCTACCCACATTACAAGGTAAACCTTGTATTAACCGAAGGGCTGGAAAAAGGTAAGCCCCAGCACCTTAGGACCAATACCACTCGGGTGGAAACACGAGCTCGAGCCTAGTGCCTCATTAGATACACAAGCTAGTGTTGTGCACCCATCTCCTATCAAAGTCTATGCAGTGCAATCTTTCCCAATCACATCTGATCTTTATTTTAAGTTGATGCTTAAAATAAACGACCAGATCCTGATCCGAAACAGATCGCCCCTCATAGACAATGCCCAGACATGTAACCCACGTCACTAATCTAGCTACAGCTAGGATCGCAAGAAACAGGGCCCATTTCTCCCTGGTAAATGGCGGGTCCACATTGTCTTGTCCACATACGCTAAATCAAGTGGCACCGACCGCTCGGGGTCGATGTGAGCCGTTACCTCTCCAACATACTCCCAGAGACTCTGCACCTGGCTGCAATGAAAGAACACGTGTTCTCTCGTCTTCTCCTCCTCTCCGTCGTTGCAGCGTGGGCATGGGGGATAATAATATTCACTATCCCTGCAATCCCTGGCTAGTCTGCCAAAGAGTAACAGCACATCCCGGACTAGCCTCCATGTTATAGAATACTCTGCATTATTAATGTAGCTACTGGCAGGCGCCCAACTCCACAGCAAGAGAACTTTCCCCCTCGACAGATGTAGCCGCTCCACCAGTGGATCTTTTGCAGTACCCACCACTAACTCCTCATATAGCCTCGTCCTAGGCCGTGCAAGGTCACTGGACCCTGTCAATGACCTAAGGGCGGCTCGGCATTCAGTCAGGAAACGCCGTTCCCCCGCTGGTCTTCTGCGACCTTCAGCAGCGGGGTTGGATATGAGCCGTGGAAAAGCTTGGTACCCAGTGTGTTTCCTCCATCAGTATCCGACTCAGCATGCTTGTGACTTTGCAAGTCAGGCATTCCCAAGCCTCCCTCGCTAAGCTTCTGCGTACAGACCTGTCTGCGGACAACGGCTTTCCTCCCTTCCAAAGAAGTTGGAAAAGGAGGCGCTCTAAAGCCTTACAGCGATCCGCAGGCAGGGGAAGAACAGAAACGTGGTAAAGGATCAATGGAAACACGTACGTAGCACATGCCTCCACACGACCCTTCAAGAACAATCTCCTACAAATCCAAGTCCCTACTGACGACTCAACCTTCTTCTGTACTTCCGACCAATTCTTGTCCAGCCAGAGGTCCGGCCCAAACCACACTCTGAGGATCTTTACTGGGCCATCAGTCCAGCCAAACGCACCTGGAAGCGAGTTTACCCCGGTCCAGGCGCCCAACCGCAGGCCAACGGACTTGATGTGATTGATTACGGCCCCTGTGAAAACTTCGTCCTCAGTGATCGCCTCTATCACTGCTCTAACATCGCTATGCCTTGCAGTGAACACGGTGACGTCATCGGCGTACGCGGACACCCTGGCAAATTTGCTACCAGGTAGAGCTATGGTCTTGCTGCCTCGTCCCTTAATTTGCGAAGGAAGGGTTCCAACGCCAGGACATATAACAGAGGCGACAGCGGGCAACCCTGCCGCACTGACCGGGAGACCCCAAAGGACTCCTACAACCTACCATTGACTTGCACCACTACCGCGGGATCACGATACAGAGCAGAGACCCACCTACGGAAGTCTGGACCAAAGCCGGCGGTTTCCACAACAGATCTCAAGAATCGATGGTCGACCCTATCGAACGCCTTGGACTGATCTAAATTGATGTGTTGGCTTCTAAACCCTCTAGTATCGTGCGAACCAAGTGCAAATTGTTCTGACTCAATCGACCCTTCACAGCGTAGTTCTGATCCAGTTCGACCAAGTCACCGATAACAATCTTCAGTCGGTTCGCAAGAACACGGGACAAAATCTTGAAATCTGCGTTAAACAGAGTTATGGGTCTATAATCGTCTAGATTCCCTCCTCCATGCTGATCCCCCTTCTTCAGAAGTGTAACCACTCCTTTGGTAATCTGCCTCGGGATCGAGCCCTGGGCAAACCAGTGGTTAAACACACCCGTCAGACGGAGCACAAACATGGGCGACAGCCTCAAGAACAGTTCGTAGGGCAAACCATTGAGCCCCGGAGATTTGTTGTGGCCAACCTGCTTCAACGCAGTAATGCTCCGTAACCATCCTCTCACAGCTAGCTGCTCGGGCGGCACTAAGATGGGGCAAGCCAGCTAAATAGTTGCCAAACTCCTGCCTGTGGAGTCTGGGTAGTTGGGTGAAGCGTTCCTCCAAATGTTGCCGAAACCCATTGCAGTTCTCCCATGTTGACACGAGAGAGTGCCCTTCTAGGTTTTTCATCTCCCAAATGTACCCTTCCGAGCTGTATCTTAGGGTGGCCTTACGTTCAACAGCGTCAACATTCACGACTTCGTTGGAGACTCTGTTTAACCTAGCTCTAACTTCCTGAACTGCATATCGCTCGCTAGCTGAGCGATTCAGGTCCCCCTTAACTAGAGCTAGTTCTAGGGAATACCCCCTGTCACCGCCCGGGTCAGTCTATGATCTAGGTGCCTTTTGGTACGAGCCCTAGTTAACGCGAGTATTGAATGCTGTATTGGACGCTGTATTGGACGCGATAATTTAACGCTGTATTGGATGCAAAATTGCCTAATGGTGACCTTAAGCCTAACCCACCAGCTACTCCCGGTAACTGCCCCCACTAACTCCCTGTGAATTAGTGACGTCAGCTTTTCCTGGAAGTCGTTTGACTCCAACAAGGAGACGTTCAACTTCCAGTACCTAATTTCAGACGGACCAACACGAGTTTGTGGTCCAAATAAACTAGCTAGTGGAACATGGGACAAGATAGGAAATCTACGTCACCCCTTCTAATTCTGTCCAAGTATGTACTCGACCAGGCGGCCAAACTAGCATGCCACGTCCACATCTCCCTCCCGGGGGGATCCAGACAGAACCTGTCGACCAGATCGCACAAGGCCATCAGGTCAGACAGGCTGTTGTCACACCGCCACAACCCTCTAACCCCCCCAACCTTATCTATATTGGGGTCCAGGACGGCATTCCAGTCCCCCATTAAGACTACCCGTTCCGGACCCGAAGAGAGAAACACCTCCACCCGCCAAAAAAAGGAAATCCTCTCGTTGTGCATGTTAAGTGCATAAACTGCTACGATCCGGAATGCGCCGCTTTTAACGGCAACATTGACTACGACCAGCTTCTGTGTGGACAACGGTAACCGTCGCAGACAGGGTGCGACTCACTAGCACAGAACCCCCCCCCCCCGGCTCTGGAGGCTGCCATATGCTGAGTAAACGTCAAAATCGCTTACCAGCACACTGCAGTCCCCAGCCCCAACAAAGTGGGTCTCCTGTAGTGTAGTTATGTCTACCTCAAGGGCCACGAGATCCCTCAGCATGCAAGCAGCCTTGCTTCGAGATCTCATGCCCCTCGCATTTAAACTAGCTAGGTTCAAGCCCATGGCCATGTTTCCCTAACTAGTAGTATTCATCTACTAAGGGTCTGAAATCCTCGGGAGTAAGGATGTCGAGACGTCTCTGGCCAGGCCCCCCACATCCAAGGGGTACATCAACTTAATCGCCCTATAGAAGGAGGGGGAGGGGTGAACATAAATAGGGACCCTTTCCTCACAGAGTTTGCAACTTGTGTCAATGATGGGTGCTCCCCGTCCATAAGCCTGAAGCCCGGGAACAAGGTTTTTCCAGCCTCCAACATCCTCCATAGAGCCTTTGCTCGACCTCCACTATTCGGCCTCACAAACATTATGAGGTTTGGGGCGTCGGCGAAATTTCTCGGATTGGTAACCTCCTTTCCATCCACCTACCTCAGGCCTTCGAGGTTTTTTAAGTATTTCCTTTGGGAGCCGTTGAGGTCACTCGCCGTCATCTCCATTTCACAAAGATGCTCCCCTGGCCAGAAAGGAAACTTTCTGGCCTTTTCCACTCTGGGGGTGCCTTTTCCTCCTCCTTTTCTGCCGACACCGCTTTTGTTGTTGCTGGGACTTCATTAACTGGAGCTTCTATTTCATTAACTGGAGCTTCTTGAGGGGTAGGCTGAGCGTCTTGGGGGTTGATGTTGGAGGCTCAGTGTTCTCGTCTTCCATTATTGTCTCTGTTTGGGGAGCCTCTTTGGGAGTCTCCTTTCGCTCCCTTTTTTCTTTGGGCTTCTTTTCTTCCTTTTCCTCACCCTCTGATTCGGAGGAGCTCCCTTTCAGTTTTCGTTTGGTCGTCGCCACTACCACTCTTGTTGGTGCTGGAGGAGCCTCCTTCTCTTTTCTCCTCCCTTTCTTGGCGACGACCTTACTCCAACCTTCTCCATCTTTATTGCTTTCCGCTTCCTTCTTTTTTTCTTCTTCTTCTGCTGGATTCTCTTTTCACTCTGATTTTTGTAGAGCCGGCTCCTTTCTCAGAGGGCAGAAACGGGACATTTGCCTGGGCTTCAGGTATTACCAGCAAAGCGACCTCCTTCCTTCGACAATGATGGTCATCTGCCAGCCCTCACAGATGAGCAGAGCAGAAATCTTGTAAAAATTTTTTCTATCCACCCTCATGCTCACTTTGTAGGTTCCTGTTAGTATGTTTCGGTGGCCTTTCACCGGGTGCACCCCCTCCACATCTCCATACTGAGATAAGGTGGTTCCCAGTTGGTCCTCCCCGATAAAACATGGGACCTCCATCACTGAGACCACCATTCTTCTTTTGGACTGGTACTCAGGATGCAGCTGGATATTCTTCCATGTATGGTCCCCCTGTGCCCAACTCTCAGCTTCTTCCTTTGACGGCAATACCCACGTCGCATGGTATCGCCTTACTAAGTACTGAGCCAGGATTTTAAGGTTACCCAGTACTTCTATCATCTTCTCCAGGTGAACATCAGTGAGCCCCTTTCCATTAGCCTCCAGGGTCACGAGAAAGAATGTCCTGTCTTTAATGTCGTCCAGGGTTCCTGGTAACGTCATCATCATGTTACCCTTGACGTACTCTTGATATTTGCTCTCGAAGAGAACTTTATAATATTTCGAATCTTCTTCGGGCCTTCCTTCCGGCCCCAGGCTCCTACTGTCATCCTGGGTTCCCCTGGCATGTTGGTCTCGGCAGGCTGCTGCGTCTCTGGCCTTGCTTTTTGTCCTGCTGGTATCGGAGGGGCATCGCTTGATGTGAGGACTGCCCACTCTACCGCACTGGCTGGCGTCGAGTTCTTTGAGCCCCCCCCCCGCCCTCGAGGAGCACCCATCAACCACGATTACATCTAATGACCTGCACTTTCGTAACCCTTCTGCTGCCGACTTCCAGGGGCTGCTAGATTCCGACTGTGTTTGTGTCGGTTGCGTCGCCTCGTCCGGGACCCACCATCTCTTTATTGGTTTTCTCAGCTTCTTCTGAGAGGCCTTCCAGGCTTATTCAGCTCCTGGGGTTCACTGGACGAACTTTTCCCATGCTGCTATCTTATCTGGTCGTCGCCACCACGGTTGCGGGTGTTATCCATGGTCACTTAATGCTCTCACCGCCCAGATCGACCACCACTACAACCGAACTTGAACACTTTTCGGACACTACACCTAGGGGGTCCCCCAAGGTGGCAAGAGCAGCGGCCTGCTCGATATCCTTTGATGGTCCTGAGCCCAACTAGAGCCCGCCGATTCGGAAACAAAGGGGACTTTCGCCTAAAAAGGCACATCAGTATCCCTTGGCCCTGCCGGCTGCTTAAGCACTAGCTGGACACCGGACTATCTGGAAAACAAAGAAAAAAACAAAAACAATTAGTAATTTGCCCGAGGGCAATAACAGAAACAATCAATAACAAAAAACAGGTACTTGCTGGTCCAGTCCCTAAAGAAGGGGCTGGTTCTTGCAGGAGCAAAGCAAAAAAACAACTCGAGCTTTCCAACACAGACCGCAGAGAGCATTGAGAACAGATACTACACTTTCATTTTAGCCAGAAGAGGCCGAGAGGCGCCCATCATCCAAGATGAATAATGGGATATGATCTCGCACAGTCGGGCGATTCTATTTATAAACGACGCTGCTAGGAACTGACGAATCGAATTAATTCAAATTTCGCTACCAACCAATCAGAAACCAGAAGGGCTCCATAAATATTAAACCTTTTCTGTAGCAATTTCGCATGTTTTTTTCCGTCTCGACACGGACTGTGGAACTGTTTACTGCAAACCAGTCACCTCTCAGGACTTGTGTGGAATAACGAACCATCGGAAACTGTTCTGTCTACTGCAAACCAGTCACCTCTCAAAACTTGTTTAGAACAACGAACCATCGGAAACTGTTCTGAAACTAAACATGGCTTACACTTCTAGAGGTTATGCGCCCAGTGTGCGTCTTTATTTCGATGGATCCGAATCAAAATTCGAATTGTGGCAAGTTAAATTTCTAGGATATCGACGAATCCAAAAGCTACACAAAGTACTTCAAACACAACTTGAAAACAGAATCGACCCCGATTTCATTGAAAAGAACGCAACTGTCTTTGCGGAATTAATACAGTGTTTAGATGACCGAAGTCTATCAATGGTAATGAGAAAAGCCCTGGAAGATGGCTGCAAAACGTTGAACATATGGAGAGAGAATTATTTATCGAAAGGAAACCCCAAAATTGTTTCTTTCTTTATTTATTTTCTGAACTGACATCTCTAAAACGAATGGAAGCCGAAACTATTACTGATATATTATAAGAGCCGAAACGACTGCAAATTCTTTTAAAATGTATGGTGAAGTTATAAGTAACAGTCTGTTAATTTCCATGAAATATCATGAAATTTAAAAATACACACATAAAAAGGCCAAAATTAAATTATACCCATGCCAGGAATAAAAACCGCAACTTTGCCAAAAACAATTTTTCTCCTAAGAAAAGTACCACAATTGTTTGTTATAATTGTGGACGACCTAATCGCAAGAGTTTCCAATGTAGATACAGGACTCAAAATGGCCACTCCATGAAAAATGTGGAGAGCTCTGTTAGCGAACATACATTTTTATTTTCGTGTACGTTTAATGCTTCAACAAACAATAATAATTTTCTTGTCGATTGTGGGGCCACGGCACATGTGATTACAAAGGAATCGGATTTTATCAATTTTGATCCCAACTTTAAGCCACAAAATCATTTTGTAGAACTAGCTGACGGGAGTCGAGTAAATGATATCGTTTTGAAAAGAGGCGATGCTAAAATCTCACTAAAAAAACAATAAAGGTGAACTGTGTTTCTGTATTCTAGAAAACGCTCTTCTAATCCCAAAATTTAAACAAAATATATTTTCTGTACAAGCTGACACTAAACAATAAACATTAAACAATAAACTTTAGCCCCAATAAATCAAAACTGGTGTACCCGAATGGAACTGTATTCGACATTAAAGAAAATGGAAGATTATATTATTTAAATAGCGTAGTCCCATCGAAAACCGCCTGCCATGATCTACAGACATGGCATAAAATTCTTGGACACTGCAATATTCCTGATATCAAAAAGTTGCCGACTGTAGTTGATGGAATGAAAATACAAACATCAACAAACTTCAACTGCGACGTCTGTACGCAAGGGAAAATGACAAACTATCAAAGCAAGATACCAGACAAAAAGGCCAAAAAAATTCTATCAATGGTGCATTGTGACTTGAACGGTCCCGTGGAACCGATGGCCAGAGAATATTATAGATATGTGCTGAATTTCGTAGATGACCATTCAGGTTTAATAATGGTTTACATTTTAAAGAACAAATCTGATACCCTGCTAGCAACTAAAAAATATTAAGCCGACATGGCTCTTTACGGTGAAGTAAAGTGTATTCGCTCTGACAACGGTACGGAATTCACCAATAAAGACTTTGAACTTTTACTAATTAACCATCATATCAAGCATGAATAATCAGCTCCTAGATCGCCACACCAAAACGGGACTGCTGAAAGAGCGTGGCGGACACTTTTTGAAATGGCAAGATGCCTACTCATTGAATCAAAACTCCCAAAAAACCTTTGGACGTACGCACTTATGGCGACAGCCTATATACGCAACAGGTGTTTTAACAAAACACTATCTAAAACTCCATATGAATCTTTCTGCGGTAAAAAAAAAAAAAAATTTAAGCAGGATGCATATATTTGGTTCAACTTGCTTCGCATATATAGATAAAAAGAGAAAATTGAATATTAAAGCCGACAGAGGTGTATTTCTTGGATACGATAAAAACAGTTCAGGCAATTTAGTATTTTTTCCAGAGAAAAATAAAATAAAAAGAATCCGATGTGTAAAATTCACAGACACGTTTAATTTTACAGACGAAAACCCATCATATGAAGAAGATGAAATTATATTTCCTCAAATAATTAAAACAAACGAAGACAATAAAAATGACGGAGACAAGAGAATCCATGATGATGATGATGAAGGCGAAAGATATCCCAAAAGAAATAGAAGGCGACCCGATTTTTTTGAGGTCGACAATATAAAAGATTATGAAATCGATTATTGCTATTCAATGGAAAATGCGTCAAAAAGCTTTAACGAAGCAATTAATTCAGAACATTGTGATGAATGGAAAATTGCCATGAAAAAAGAAATAGATGCCTTAACCGAAAATGATACCTATACCGTAGTGCCTTTCCCAAAAGATAAACATGTTATTTCTACAAGATGGGTCTTTACAAAAAAGACTACAGCATCAGGCTTAGAACAGTACAAAGCTAGATTTGTTGCTAAAGGATACTCTCAGATTCACGGTATAGAATATTTTTCTACATTTTCACCGACCACAAACCTAACGATAATCAGAATTTTACTGCAAATCGCATCTCAATATGACCTAAACATCCATCAAATGGACGTAAAAAATGCTTATTTGAATGCCCCAATAGACTGTGAAATATATATTACCACTCCAGATGGATTTATAATGAAAAATAAAAATAGCGTGTGGCGACTTAACAAGTCATTATATGGTCTAAAGCAGAGTGCTCGGTGTTGGAATACAGTATTTCATGATTATATTATTAAACAACGATTCAGACAATGCGCTGTGGACCCCTGTTTATATACCCAACACAAAGACGATAAACTACTGATTTGGGGTTTGTGGGTCGATGATATTTTAATCGAATCAAATTATGACATAATGTTAACCGATGTTAAGAACAAATTAAGTAAAAGATTCAAAATGACCGATCTTGGCAAAATATCCTGGTTTTTGGGGATAGAATTTACTCAAAGCAAAGGACTTGTTACGATGAATCAATCGAGATACATCGACAAAATACTATTAAAATTTGGAATGAGGGAGTGCAAGAAACGCTCTACACCGGTCGAAAATGATATTAATAAAAATATACGCACAGAATCTGAAATAATAAATGATAAACAATACCGCGAAATTATAGGGAGTCTTGTATATTTAATAACTGCGACCAGACCCGACATATGCTATACAGTAACAAAACTGTCATAAAAATTATCGCGACCGACAATGAAGGATTCAAACAGAGCTAAACAAGTCCTGCGTTATTTAAAAAGAACTAAAGAACAGAAGTTAGTATTTAGAAAATCAAAAAGTCCCCTAAAATTAGAAGGATTTTCGGATTCAGATTGGGGAAACGACGAAGATCGAAAAAGTATATCTGGATATTGTTTCAGACTCTCATAAAATGGGCCTATTATTTCATGGAAATTTAAAACGCAACAGATTGTATTTCTCTCTACGTGTGAAGCAGAATTCACACACACGACCCAGGAACACTCTACCTTAAAAATATCCTAAAGACTATTTTAGAGCCAGAATTAAGTAGAAGCCCCGTAGTAATTAATTGTGATAATCAAGCCAATATAGTCTTAGCACAGAACACGATAATCAACCAAAGATCTAAGCATATAGATATAAAATACCATTTCATAAAAAATGAGGTGAAAAAGGAATCCATTATTTTGAATTACATATCACCAGAACAAAATATCGAAACCCACAACATGAATAAAGTTAAAGCATTTTTTCTCAAAACTTGTTGGGGGATTCGATTTAATAATTTTTTTTCACGGCCCTGTATGTATATACATTTCTATATATAAAAAAATAGTCGCGCACAAGACGTTAAACTGTATCCATTTTATTTGTATTAACACTTTAACCTACTAATGCGTAACTAATACTTTTGCTGAAATAAAAAATAAAAATTTAAAAAAAAGTCACTTTTTTAAAAACCTCTTCTTTGTAATTTTCCTTTTCAACAAATACTTTTTGCGTGCTTATTTTAAGGCGTGCAGAAATTACAATTGACTTTTATTTATTTATTTTATTTTTGTGCACATTAGTTTTCTTTCTTATTTTTCAAAACTGTCCTATTTTTTTGCATTGTTTTAATTAACAAAACCCCCCAAAAAAAAAGAAACAAAAAGAGACAAAACAAAATAAAAAAAATCTTTAAACGGGTACATATTGCATGTATGTTTATTTTTATATATATTTATTTATATGTATATATGTATGCGTTTTTCCTTTCTTTTTTTTTTTTACAAAACTGCATAATCAAATTTAAGAAATGGCTTTTTTTCACATACCAACACCTCTTTAAGGTAAGAATACCTTCTATATCTTTTATTTCTCTTCTCTGTACACATATATATCTGCTTTGACATTTGAACACAATTAAAAATGGCGTCTTTTTACATGCTAAATTTTAAGATCCAAATGATTTCTAATTTTTGTTATGTATAATTGAATATATATATATATATATATATTTGGCCAGAACAAACACAAGGGACTTCTCCATTATAAAAAATAGGGGGGAGGGTGTTGCAATATTTTTGATTCATAATGGGGTATGATCCTACACAGTCGGGCGATTCTGTTTATAAATGATGCTGCTAGGAAGTGACGAATCGAATTAATTCACGTTCTGCTTCCAACCAATCAGAAACCAGAACTGCTCCATAAATATTAAACCTTTTCTGTAGCAATTTCGCATGTTTTTTCCGTCTCGACACGGTAAGAATCTTTTGCTCTGTGGAACTGTCTATTGCAAACCAGTCACCTCTCAAGACTTGTTTAGAACAACGAACCATCGGAAACTGTTCTGAAACTAAATATAGCTTACACTTCTAGACATACTCATGACTGTGTAGCAACAAATTACTGCTTATGTAAAGACAACTTGAATATATATATATATGTGTGTGTGTGTGTGTGTGTGTGTGTGTGTGTAAAATTTTGTTGAAAATTCAAAGACTCACGTTTTCTTTTTATAACCTTCGTTTATTTCCTGGATTTTTTCCATTACAGCTGTTTCATTGATGAGTGGCAATTTTACGATTTATGTTTCCATAAAAATATCCTGTCCCCATCAACTTCTACACATGTTTTTCCATTAGACTTTTTACAACAGATGTTAATCGATTAGATTTTTACAACGATCTTCACATAACACCAAAAGATGGAGGTAGTGAGGAGGCATGGCTTTGGAAATCTTTTTACCCAAATACGATGTTCAGCATGTTAAAAATATATATTTTGTTGTAAAAAGTCTAATGGATAAACATCTGAAGAAGTTGGTGGGGACATGATATTTTTATGGAAACATAAATCGTAAAATTACCTACTCATCAATGAAACAGCTGTAATGGAAAAATCCAGGAAATAAACGAAGGTTATAATAAGAAAATCTGAGTCTTTGAATTTTAACTTAAATAGGGATGTTAAAACTTAAATAGGGATGGCATAATAAAATTGTGGGGTCTGCGTTCGCACCTGGCCTCCATAGAATGGAAATAGGCACAAATTTAATAAAGACTTTTCATATCTATCTGCGTAAGTATACTTTGATAATTATGTTTCAGTTTGAAGAAATATGGTATAATAAAATTATGGGGTGTTCGTTCGTGCCTGATCTCCATAGAATGGAAATATGTTACAAAGTTTAACAAGGTTTTTTAATAAAGATCCATAGAATATTGTGATAAGTGTTTCAGTGTGAGCAGGTATGGTATAATATATTACGGGGTTTATCTATTTTATTTTTACTTTCCTCATATTTTGCTTTAGTTTTGATGCCCCCGAATTCGAAGCTTTTCCTTTTCATAACCTATCATACTTTCATAAATCAGAGTCCATTTTCTGTAGGCTGTTTTTGAACCCAGTCAACGACGGGCACTTTTGCTAGTATAATATATATATATATATATATATATATATATATATATATATATATAGCATATATATAATATATATATATATTATATATAATTTATAATATATATATAATATATGCGTAATATATATATAATATATATAATATATATGATCTATAATATATATATAATAGATTATATATAATATATATATAACATATAAGTATATAATATATATATAACATATAATAATATATAATATATATATATATATACAATATATAATGCATATATATGATATATATAATGTATATATATAATATATATATAATGTATATATAATATATATATGTAATTTATATATATGTATGATATATACATAATATATGTATATAAAATATCTATATGTATAATCCCTCTCTCTTTCTCTCTCTCTCTCTCTCTCTCTCTCTCTCTCTATATATATATATATATATATATATATATATATATTTATTTATATATATATATATATATATATATATATATATATATATATATATATAATATTTTTATTTTTGTATTTTTTTATTCAAAGTTTTCAGACTATATATTGGGTTTTTAGATAGGGATGGCTAGGTTTCCTTTCTCTTATCTATTTGTCTGTCTGGTACCAAAGGTACTTACGCTTTTAAGCAATTTTATTCTCATAGCATTTATATGCTAGTTAACATGTCTCAGAATGGATCTTGTAACCCTAAACTTACTTATTAATAGTTTATCTTTTTATTTTTTTATTTTAGTTAATTTATCTATTTTCTTTTCATATATTAGTAAAAATAGTAACCTTATTATTTTACATTTTTTTTATTATTGGGAAAGTGGTATTATCTACTGGAGAGCCATGCCTTTAACAGCTGTACTGTTTTAAATCTGCGAAACAGCTACATGCTAAGCAGCTGATGATCCCCGTTTTCTATTTACAAAATTTTAGTTAATGTTTCCTCTTTTCATCCTTATGTAATTAAATTCTGTTTTAAAATTGAAGACTTGCGAAATCGGCTTATGCAAGTGCTAAGTCTATTTAAAAAGTCTATTTCTATTTAAAAACTTTAGTAAATGCTTTTTTTCATTTTTTTCCCATCTTTATACAAATGAATTCTCTTTTGTCATTAAAAACTTTTTAGACGTCAGATTATGTAGGTATAGCTAAAATAAATAATTTTTTTTTGCGATAGCTAAAAATAAATAATTTTTTTCCTTCCGGGAATTTAAACTGCATTCTTTATTTTTATTTTTGCATTTTTTAATTAAAAGCTTATATATATGGGTGCCTGGCGTTTCCTGGGTGTTTGGAGGTGTATGCTGAGCCAAAAATTAACAAAAAAAAACGATCAGTTTTTTAACTTTGACTCCTATTATGACCCTTTAAAATTTATTGTTTCGGGCTCAAATAAAGTTATTAAGTTAGATCCATGTCCAATGAACCTATATCTAAAATTTCAAGTGTTTCGACCCAAAATTGTCAGAGGAGTTTAGTAGAGTTCTCAAAGGTCAAACCGTTAAACTTTGACCTCTTAACAGCCAAATTTCTGGCCGAACTCCGATCGCATAGATTTTCCCAAATCTCAGTATCCTGTATATCAAATTTGAATTTGTAGACTAAAAATTGACAGAATTATTGCGAAGGAAAATGTACAGAGACAGACAGACAGACACACAGACACACACACAAGCACACAGACACGTTCACTTTTATAGATATACTAGCATGGATGCCCGGCGTTGCCCGGGTGTTTGGAGGTGCATGCTGAGCAAAGAAATAAAAACAAAAAGAAATAGTCAATTTTTTTTAACTTTGACTCCTATTATGACAACTTAAAATTTATTGTTTTGTGCTCAAATAAAGTTATTAATTAAATCCATGTCCAATGAACCTATATTTGAAATTTCAAGTGTTTAGACCCCAAATTGCCGGAGGAGTTTATTAGAGTTCTTAAATGTCAAATCGTTGAACTTTGACCCATTAACAGCCAATTTTCTGGCCGAAAACTGATCACATCGATTTTCCCAAATCTCAGTACCCTGTATATCAAATTTCAAGTCTGTAGACATAAAATTGACAGAGTTATTTCGTAGGGAAATGTACATACAGACACACAGACACGTTCACTTTATATATATATATATATATATATATATATATATTTTAAATAGCACACGATATATATATATACTAGCATGGGTGCCCGGTTTTGCCCGAGTATTTGGATATGTATGTTGAGCAAAAAAAAAAAAAAGTGGTAATTTTTTTTAATTCGACCACTATAATGACCCCTTAAAATTTATTGTTTTGGGCTCAAATCAAGTTATTAAGTTAGATCAATGTCCAATGGACCAATACCTAAAATTTAAATCAAATCGTTGAACTTTGACCCCTTAATCGCAAAATCTGTGGCCGAAAACCAATCACATCGATTTTCCCAAATCTCAGTACCCTGTATATCAAATTTCGAGTCTGTACACTAAAAGTTGACAGAGTTATTGCGTAGGGAAATGTACACAGACAGACAGACAGACACACACACACACAATCAGACACTTTCACTTTTATAGATATATAGATATAGTAGCATTTCAGCCCGGCGTTTCTCGGGTTTTTCGATGTGTATGTAAGTGCTAGTAAGAAGGCAGGCTCGACCCCGTACAACAAAGAAGGAAAAGAAGGGGAAAAACCTGACATCTTTGCTGTGATTACCACCACCAAACCGAAAGTGATATTTTTTTGAAATTAAGAGACAATTGAAAAGGAGGATGTCTTTCAAAAATATCGGCGAAAAAAGCGATCACCCCCAGTAGAAAAGTGCCCAGTTTAAGGTTAAGATATCAATCTTTAAGCCAATTTTTCAATATTTGTCGTCTGAAAGGTCGAACTTTTAAACGATACTGATTTTGACAAAATCCGACGCCTCCGTCGAAAGTGTTGGGCAGACATGCAAACATACATACATACATTTATATTTTTGTAACTAAACATTTTCGACCCTAACCAATGAAAAAGCTTGCCCTATTTCTGAATACACTTTATGTAAAATTTCAAATGTTTAGACCAGAAATTGTCTGAGTAATGTGGTAGAGACCGCTTAGGTCAATTTTTTTTTACTTTTGACCCCTATTATGACCCCTTAACATTTATTGCTTTGGGCTCAAATCAAGTTATTAAGTTAGATCCATGTCCAAGGAACCTATATCTAAAATTTAGGTGTTTAAACGCAAAATTGTGGGAGGAGTTTGGTAGAGTTCCCAAAGGTCAAATCGTTGATAGCCAAATTTCTGTCCGAAAACCAATCACATAGATTTTTTCAAATTTCAGTACCTGGTATATTAAATTTCGCGTCTAGATTTTAAATTGACAGAGTTATTGCATAGGGAAATGTACATAGAAAGACAGAAAGACACACATACAGACAAACAGACACGTTCACTTTTATAGACAAACTAGCATGGGTGCCCGGCGTTGCCTGGGTGTTTGGGGTGTATGTTGAGAAAAAACAAAACAAAAAATGGTGAATTTTTTAAAATTGACCCTTATTATGACCCCTTAAAATTTATTGTTTGGGGATAAAATAAAGTTATTCAGTTAGATCCATGTCAAAGGAAACTATATCTAAAATTTCAAGTGTGTAAACCCAAAATTGTCAGAGGAGTTTGGTAGAGTTCTTAACAGCGAAATTTCTGGCCGAAACCCGGTATCACATTTATATATATATATATATATATATATATATATATATATATATATATATATATATATATAGATAGATAGATAGATAGATATATATATAAATATATATATATCTATATATATAAATATATATATATATATATATTTATAAATATATGCATATATAAATATATATAAATATCTATATATATAAACATATATATATAAATATACAAATATATCTATATATATAAATGTAATTCTTGGTTCATTCAAAGTCGATAGAACCATATTTCTACATTACCAATTTAATTGAAATTTTCAGAAAATTTATCTGTAAAGTCAAATAATGTTTGCATGTTATTAAAATAAATTACCATCATTAAGATCGCCAATTATAAAAATATATTAAATAAAATAAAAAATATTTTTCGTAACTGCGAGACTGTTCGTCATTTCATTTCCTGTAGAAATTAGCCTTTTACGTGCACCACACGTGGACGACTTTCGAATTAAAACATTTAACTATCTAATTAATAGATGGGTAAAAAAAAAATATATATATATACTAGCATGAGTGCCCGGCGTTGCCCGGGTGTTTGGAGGTGTATGCTGAGCAAAAAAAAGGGGTAATTTTTTAAACTTTGACCCCTATTATGACCCCTGAAAATTTATTGTTTTGGCCTCAAATCAAGTTATTAAGTTAGATCCATTTCCACGGAACCTATATCTAAAATTTCAAGGGTGTAAACCCAAAATTGTCGGAGAAGTTTGCTAGAGTTCTCAAAGCTCAAATCGTTGAACTTTGACCCCTTAATCGCCAAATTTCTGGCTAAAAACCGATCACATAGATTTTTCCAAATCTCAGTACCCTGTATAATTTCGAGTCTGTAGACTAAAAATTGACAGAGTTATTTCGTAGGGAAATGTACACAGACACACACACACACACACACACACACACACACACACTTTCACTTTTATAGATATATAGATTTAAAATTTGAGTCTGACAGAATGACAAAGTGATATTGCAAACCGATATATTAAACAAACGAACTTCAAAGAGACAAATGAACACATAAGTAAAAATAATTTGTATTAGAAGACATTTCTTGATTATTCCACGTTTTTTTTTACAGACCTGACGACTGAGGTTCGCTCTTAATAAAAATTGTTTTTTTATAGTCTTAATTTTGATTTCCTTTTTCATAAAAAACTAAAAAAAATCAAGAAGGAAAAGAAATTTAATTTTATTCTTTTTTCAGTAATTTCTTTCCGTGCAAAGCAATTCTTTCAAACTTAATCTGTTTCCAAAATGTTTTTATTTTATTCCCCTCCCCCTTCATTCATTTTCCTCCGCATCCTGGCAAGTATTAAAATAAACCATTTATAATATTTATTTATGGATTTATTTACTTATCATTTCTTTTGTATCGGTAAATGAATTCCATGCACCCACCATGTTTAAGTTTGGGAGTAAAAAATGTACGATGAACAGAAGGATATGGAAAATAATGTATATAAATACGCAATCATAGGTCATTATAAACATCATATATATTTTTACAGACAATGTTACAAAACTTCCAAATTGGATTGAAATAAAGAACACGATGATTTATACTGAAACTCATCTAATATTAATAATAAAAACAAATAATAAAAAAAACACAAGTTGTTTGTTTAAGTATTATAAGCAATTGAATATTTCGTTGTATTATAGATTTTAAAGATTAGAATGCGTTCTTTAATTACTTATAAATTACATTTTAAAAAGTGAAGGAACACGATTTGATTTGTAGTAAACTTTAAGTTTATTTATTATAATTAAATGAAAATTGTGCATGTAAGAATATGAATATTTGAAGCAGAACACAAGCAAAACATTTGATATGAGTTAAGACAATAAACAAATATTAAAATTAAACAATTTTTTTAATCAAAATGATTTTTTTAAATCAAAATGAATATTTTTTAATCGAAATGAACAATATTTTTTTTAATCAAAATGAATATTTTTTTAATCAAAATGAATATTTTTTAATCAAAATGAACCACAATATTTTTAAATACAAATGAACCACAATATTTTTTCAAAATCAAAAACAATATTTTTAATGGGTTTGTATTACTGTACACATAGATTCGAAAAAGTTGCCAAAAACAAATATATAATAAATAAATGTTATCAAAGGCAAGATAAGTTACTTTTCTATCAAACTGGATATATTTTTCCTATTTTTATTCAATGTAACATGTTTATTCAGCTCGAAAACCATACAGTGTTTACCGATGTATTGGAAAATTCAAGATGGCGTCTGAGTCCCTCTTTAACACGGTAAGTTTGGGAAAAGGTGTTATAAATAAAAAACTGAATAAAATACTGTTAAAAACTCGCTCAATATATGTTACCGTGACATATATTCGAAGGGTTTTTAATAGTATTTTTTCTAGTTTTTTATTTATAACACCTTTTCCCATACTTACCGTGTTAAAGAGGGAGTAAGGCGCCATCTTGAATTTTCCAATACATCGGTAAACACCGTATGGTTTTCGAGCTGAATAAACATGTTACATTGAATAAAAACACGAAAAATATATCCAGTTTGGTAGAAAAGTAACTTATCTTGCCTTTGATAACATTTATTTGTTATATATCTGGTTCTTGACAACTTTTTCGAATCTATGCGTACAGTAATACAAACCCGTTTTTCGAGCTGAATAAATATGTTACATTGAATAAAAACACGAAAAATATATCCAGTTTGGTAGAAAAGTAACTTATCTTGCCTTTGATAACATGTATTTGTTATATATCTGGTTCTTGATAACTTTTTCGAATCTATGCGTACAGTAATACAAACCCGTTTTTCGAGCTGAATAAATATCTTACATTGAATAAAAACACGAAAAATATATCCAGTTTGGTAGAAAAGTAACTTATCTTGCATTTGATAACATTTATTTGTTATATATTTGTTTTTTGGCAACTTATTCGAATCTATGTGTACAAACCCGAAATGAATTTAAGACCACGAGTGAAATGAGAAAATGAAGAAAATCACATTTACTGTGTGTGTTTACAGTTTATGTAAGTCAGCAGGTTTGATTGCCATAACAACGTGACGGTAGTGAACGTGTGTGTGTGCGCGTGTGCTTGCTAGTAGTACTAATAAGTTTGTAGGAGCGTTTGATTTCGTGTAGTTTAGTTTGGTATATAAGTTTCGTATTTTTTTAATTTGTAAATAACAAGTTATGAAAAAATTAAACCCTTCCAAGATGGACAATAAATAAAGCCATAATATTTTATGGTAAAGGTAAGAGCGTAGGAACCATAGGTTTTTAGGAGATGTGATTATTGGATTAACCAATCAGAAATCGTCTGTGGCACACACATCTCTGTTTTTATAGATATATAGATAGATATAGATAGATATATATTTACAATTGAATAAAAAAAAACATATCATAACACTTTAATTAAACTTGGAAATACGATTAAAATAATATCGCGGATCGGTAAGTGCATTAAGCATCATTTGTTTATCTTAATTTTTTATTTCTAAAAGCTTTCCTTGCGAACCCTACCTAAAATAAATTTGTCTAATTCTTAATTTCTTATTTTATTGGAAAAAAAAAGAAGAAAAAAAGGTAAATATGAAGAATTACTCCACCCTCGAAAATTCCTTTAATATTACCACTCTTATCGGTTTTCGGTGGCCACGATTTTTTTGTGGGGGGGGGTTCTTTCTACCCTTGGAAAATCCTTTAAAATTACCTATTTAAATTGCAAAATGCAAAAGAAATCACCCAAAAAACTTTTTAGCTAAGTAATACACAGAAAAATTAAAAAAAATTGCATCCATTTTTTTCTATCGAATTTATTTGCTGTTTTTATTGAACACTATTTTCTCCCGGATTTTTGATAAAATTTTCCATAAAGGGCCGTGCGTCTCACGTTCGTATATATAAAAAAAATGTTTTGTAGATTTCAGTGGGCTAAAAACGAATCTGCAAACCGTTTCCGTCGCAAAAAATTAGTTTTTATGATATGGAGAAATTACTTTTTCGAAAAGTAGGCGATCACTTTTCCATGTAAATTTAACTTAAAATAAGCGCACACTTTCTAGCCACCTGAGAGAGGGGGGATTTTTTCCCATGTTTATTGGCTAAACAGCTTTCGTTTATGCTCCTGCGTAGCATAAACGAAGACTACGGCTGTGAAATGGAAAATAGTCCCAGAGTTCAGGGGTTATTACCATGCAAAAGAAATCAACCAAAAAGAAACACACAGAAAAATACCCCTCTCTTAGGTGGTCAGAAAGTGGGTGCTCATTCTAAGTTAAATTTACATTAAAAAGTGATCACCCACCTTTCGAAAAAGTAATTTCTTCATATCATGAAAACTTTCTTTTTGCGACGGAAACGGTTTGCAGATTCGGTTGTAGTACATCGAAATCTATAATAAAATATTTCGTTATATACGAACATTAGACGGGCCTTAAAGTAAAATAATACCGGATTTTTGGGGTAGATTTGCTGTTTAGTTGTACAAATATCCTCAAACCAGGTAATCACTAAAAGAGAGTCTTAAAAGTCGTCACCTGTATCGAGCAAAAGTTTAAAACCACTGATTATATGTTAGCCTACGTCACAGTAACATATATTGAGTGAGTTCCTAACAGTATTTTGTATAGCTTTTTAGTTTAAACTCATTTTCCCAAAATTTCCCCAAACTTAACGTGTCTGATACAGTCTGCCGCCATTTGTATTTTTCAGATATACCGATAAACACTGAATGTTGTTGAACCGATTGAGCATTATACATTACATAAAAACACTACAATCTTATCCAGTTAGGTAGAACATTTACTTTTCTTGCCTTTGATAACATTTATTTGTTATATATATATTTTTTGACAACTTCTTTGTATCTGTGTTTAGTAATACAAACCCTTTTCATTTAATGTAACGTTTAGTCGGCTCGAAAAACAGTGTTTATCGGTGTATTTGAAAGATACAAATGGTGGTGGACACTGTTGATTATATTAAGTTTGAGAAAGTGAGTTAAAACTAAAAAAACTATACAAAATACTGTCACAAACCCACCGATTATGTCGGCCTATGTCATGGTAACATATATTCGGTGGGTTTGTACACTGTATTGTGTAGTTTTTAGTTTTCAACTTACTTTCCCAAACTTAACGTATTCAACAGAGTCTGAAACCATTTCTGTTTTCGAGCCAATTAAACATTATACATTACATAAAAACACTAAACAATTATCCAGTTAGGTAGAAACATAACTTACCTTACCTTTGCTTTCATTTATTTGTTTTTGGACAACTTTTTCGAATCTGTGTATAGTATCCCCACCCCCATCATTCAAATATCAATTACTAACTCACATTTTTGTATACAGAAAAAAACAAAACATTTAGCGTTTCAACATTTTTACTACGTTCAGATTTATCCGCTGATTGTTGGTTGAGCACAAGCCATGATTGACGGTAATCCAGACGATTAGGATCCAATTCTCCAAGAGTAACATTTTTTTTCATTTTCGCCTTTTTTTTTTTTTTATACTTTTTGGAGTGGATTGCTGTACTAAGAATATAAGAAACGTGAATTTTCTCTTTTTATTAGAATTTTCCATTACACCAAATTGAGCCACAGCAACGCGTGGCAGGGCACAGCTAGTATTTACATATATATATATATATATATATAAATATATATATAAGTAAATATATATATATAAATATATATATACATATATAAATATACATATATATATAGGTTTAAATATATAAATATATATAAATATATATATAATTATATATAAATATGTATATAAATATATATAAATATATATATAATTATATATAAATATGTATATAAATATATATATATAAATATATATAATATATATATAAATATATAAATATATATAAAAATATATATAAATATATATATATAAATATATATATAAATATATATCTGTATATATATAAATATTTATATATAAATATATATATAATATATTTTAGTCATCGACATACAGACCTGTTTCGTTGTTTCACAACTCATCAGTGCCGCTAGACTAACACCTCTCCCAAGCCGAGGATCGAACCTAGAACCGTCGTGATGACAGTCGGCAGTCCTACCCCCTGACTACGGAATCAGTGGCCGAAATTAAACTGTCCGAATGCCTATTTAAATAAACATCCGTCCGCCACTCGTAGAGGGCTCAAACGTTTTGTTTGTAAACAAATCGCGAGCTTCGCATTATTTCAGCTAAATTAAGTAGCGAGTAAGATAATTTACGAGAGTGCTCTACCGAAGAGGGGAGCTTTATAAAATATATCTTAGTCATCGACATACAGACCTGTTTCGTTGTTTCACAACTCATCAGTGCCGCTAGACTAACACCTCTCCCAAGCCGAGGATCGAACCTAGAACCGTCGTGAGTACAGTCGGCAGTCCTACCCCCTGACTACGGAATCGGTGGCCGAAATTAAACTGTCCGAATGCCTATTTAAATAAACATCCGTCCGCCACTCGTAGAGGGCTCAAACGTTTTGTTTGCAAACAAATCGCGAGCTTCGCATTATTTCAGCTAAATTAAGTAGCGAGTAAGATAATTTACGAGAGTGCTCTACCGAAGAGGGGAGCTTTATAAAATATATTTTAGTCATCGACATACAGACCTGTTTCGTTGTTTCACAACTCATCAGTGCCGCTAGACTAACACCTCTCCCAAGCCGAGGATCGAACCTAGAACCATCGTGATGACAGTCGGCAGTCCTACCCCCTGACTACGGAATCGGT